>NW_010107869.1:17528-39985 GCF_000699245.1 Pterocles gutturalis
CTCTCTAGTGAAAGAAAAACCTTCCTTTAGTATTGTCTACTATCTCAAACTTTAACCTCCAAACACTGTGAAAGGAATTTAATATTCCTGTGAAATAGGGTTTGTGTGGAAGGGACAAAAAGAGAGTAATATTATATAGCTGATTCTACCTGCCTCTCAAAGCAGGAGGATCAAGACCCAATTAACCAGCCTCTCCTACTTCAGTAGCAATGTCAGCTCGTCCGTTATTGCCCTTTCACAGCCCCTCTGTATACTCTGTTGCAAGACCTTCTCTTCACACAGTCAGCTACTACTAATACTGAAAGAAAAAGAGGCAGCCTCATCAGTCACATTAGAGATTTCTGACAGTTTGAATAAAATTAAAGAAAAAAAAGACAAAACCCATATACATAATTGTAATGAACTTGTGTAGCTTGAAAATGTCACCAAAAAAAACATTCCACATTTTGGGGGGAGAAACGCAACTACTGACATCTTCAGGGTATTTTAATAAAACCTGAATAGTACCCAAACTGTTCTGTCATTCTAACATCTCGAACAGTCTCAT
Source organism: Pterocles gutturalis (assembly GCF_000699245.1). Classification (NCBI taxonomy): domain Eukaryota; kingdom Metazoa; phylum Chordata; class Aves; order Pterocliformes; family Pteroclidae; genus Pterocles; species Pterocles gutturalis. Next base: position 18,076 of record NW_010107869.1, read on the forward strand.
AAGTATGAGCAAGTTAATTTTAGAGATCTCTGCAATGCATAGGATAGAGTGGAAACTTCTAAGAATCAGATGAGAGGCAGAGTAAGTTCATGAAATTCTTATACCATCAATGATAGGCTTGGCAGATTCAAAATACTTAACAGCCCAACCAGTGCCGAGAAATGGTTCTAAAATACATTAGAAGTAAAGCTCAGAACTCACGAGGAAAGTTGTACTTGAAGCAGGCTAGAGCTGCGATCATCCATTCTGCTCGGGTCTCACAGAATATGGCAACGGTACTCTTTGGGGTTAGTCCCAGGGCAGTCAGTCCACTCCCCAAGCGATTCACTTTCTCATTTACTTCTTCATAGGATAACCATCTGTAAGTTCCTAAAATTAGCTGGGGAGGAAAAAAAAGCAATTGTGATGACAAGAAGCTGCTGGTACAGCTCTACAAGAGTACAATAGTTGGTGTGTCAACACCATAAGCACATACACTGCCATTCATTAAAGAAAAAAAAATGCTTTCTTTTTTTTGAAGTAAAATAAAGAATGCATTGTATATTCTATTATTCTTTGACTACTATAAAATGGTTGTTTTATATCATAAGGTGATGATTAAGGAAAACCTCTAAGGAGACCTCCATTGTTGAGCCAAGATGCAAAGCAGCTCAAAGCCAAATCAGAATTAAGTCTAAAATTGTAAGCTTTACCTTTTTGAACACTTTCCCATTTGGTTGCATTTCATTTTCTTCACTCAGTATTTCTCTGGTCCCAAGACAGTCCTTCTTCCCAAACTTTGCTAAAGCATGGTCGAACAGCTTGTCCAAAGTGTCTGCTCCAGGAATGTTTATGTTTGCTAGTGAGTCAAGATGAGTGACAGAACGGTAGGGGCTTCCAGGTTTGTCCGAGATGGGTTTAGCTTTTAAACGTTTTGCCATAGCCTTTTTCTTCTTAGCATTGGTAAGAAAATACCATGGAATAAATACAAGCATACTGTACACAGATATTAACAAGTACACAGGCAGCAAGAGAATGGCACATACTTCTAGCCTAAGTTTCATTGCAGGCATTTAAAAAAAAGACAATCTCTTATTGTGTTCTGAACCAGGCAAGAGCAAAGCAGCAGCACAGTATGGTGGAGGAAGAAGCAACAGTAAGTGAAGCTTAGGTAGTTCTGTTTCAGAGCAGCTGCTAAAATTTTAGTAACCTTTGAGAGCCAACAGTGGACGCCTGTGGGTGAAGACCAGAGCCAAGCAGAGAGCAGGAAAAAAAAAGAAAAAAAAAGAATTAAATTAGTAATATTACAGTCAGTCCATTAGTTTTACTCCTTCTAAGAGTTCACTTCAAATGCATCAAGACAAAGGAGACTGAAGTAACTGATTCATGAGGCACGTACACTGCATGGTATAGCAGCGTACTGCTCTGAAGACAAGAGGATGCATCTTTTCCACACTTGTTTGTTGCATCCACAAATATTTACTTTCCAAAGGCTTTTCCCCACTATCTCTGTTTGAACAGCTCAGGGTTGTTGAGATCAAGTCTGTCCTTCACATCATAATATTGTGTTTAAGGCAGTGATTAATGCCAGAATTGTGTAATTATGGGAAAGGTCAACAGCTGTTTTCCTCCTAAATGTTTGTACTAGAGAGAACAGATACAGTAGATTACTGCTTTTCAGAATCTTGTAGTAACTTATATTCAGATTAAAATGTAACCTGATACAGGGTCCTCAAAAGTCTACACACTATAATCTAAAAACTATATAATATTCCAAAACTACTTTATTAACTTTGTCCCAGCAACTGAATTTTTCATCTATTACTTTTCACCTATGAATGTCAGACTCTTGGAAAAGGATTACACAGATTTGCTTTTTGCCCCTCCAAAAACTGCTTCAGTTTGTGCATTTCAGAACTCCAGGTATGGGAAATGAAATCCAATTTGAACCATTTAATCCAATTTAAAATAAAGCACAATTTGTCAAGATTTTGTCTGAATGTCAGACTTGAACCGGGCTTGAATCAAGACCGAAGGTAAGTGGGAGAAAAACAAAAGCATCCCAGCAAACCACAGCTGTGCTAACCCACTGCTCTGTAACTAGTCTGCCCTGGCACGTCAAAACAGATGGGTTCTTATCTTCATCTGGATGGCACGCAAACACAGCATGCAAACACATCGTGAACGGTACACACAGCAGGAAAAATAAAAGGTGGAGGTGTGCTAACAAAAGAGCAGTACCTGAGCCACGGGGGGTGAGTAACGCTGACTAGCTTATTGCAGAGCCCAGGCTGTCACGGACAGAATCTGATAAACAGAACGGATGGGAATAGGGACATTTTCAGGGCTGCATCAAGAATTAAAAGAATGTGGGCACACCTCAAAATGTACCTTTATTAACGTATTTGCCACCCTCAGGCGAGGAGAGAGGCTACAATTACCATTTCAGGTCAAACAAGACAACTGCTATTAATAGGTTGGTGGGTTTTTTAGTAACAATTCCAACATCTGCAGTTGTGTTGTAGCCAATACTAACAGCAATTAATAGAAAATTAAGAGATCTACAGATACTTAAAATAACATGATCATGTTATTTTTTAATTAAATCTATTGAATAAAATGACTATTGAATGATAGTATAATATACTAATGCTCAGACTTGTTCTGAAAAAAAGAGTATTCTGCCTATTTCTTTTTAAAAAAAGTGAATGCTACATTCTTTTCTAAAGGTATAGGCTTATTCTGCTCCAGGTAACCTCATCAACAGCTGCTCAGCAGCCAAACCTCATCAGAAGAGAGATCATTTTACTTCCCTAAGCTCCAGTTCTCTAAAATGAAGGTTTCCTGGTTTATATGACAAATCTTGTATGGTATTTTCATTCCAGTTAATTCAGTGCTCCAAAAGCAGCAGTTAAGCTTGTATTTAGAACAAAAGCCAGCCAGAGTGCTAAGACCACAGTAAGAAAACTTCAGTGCACGCCCCTGATTAGACACAATGCTACACGTTACAATAAACCCCCCGGAGAGCTCCGCTGCTCTTCACCTTCCAACAAATAGCACATGACCAGACACAGGGACTTGGATAAGTCAGACTTGTTGGACCAATGGAAACAATTTAATATAACGAGACAGTACTACAGGTTTTCTCCAGGCTGAGTAGTAGTTTTTTCAGAAGTAGTCCTACTGGTAAAAAGTACTGACCAATAATCAAGAACTGAGTAATTTAGAAAGGGAGGAGAGGAATGGGCTCATATTTACTTAAATTCTTTAGCCAATGTTCTGGACTGAGTAATACTATAAAAAGATAGTTACTTTAACTTTTCAATTTCATCTCCTATATGTTAATTTTATTAATTATATCTAAGCTGTTTACCAGCTTGCATAACACTGAACAACCACAAATTTTTCAGAGTATTTTCTGTGTACGTATTCTTACAACAGATACAAAGAACTGAAGATCATCTTTTCACACACTGATTTGCTTACTACTGTCTAGTTAAATCTATATTGACTAATGCTATCTATCAATATATACTTCTTGCCATTATCTCCTCTTTCCACTGCTATTTTCCACTCTTTCTTATTGCACCTGGGCAACAGTGAATTGAACTGAGGTCTCTGGGGTAAGAACTGTCCCTTTTTTTACCAGATCTAAAACGATGGGGACCTGCTCTTCTTGTCATCTAAGCACGGATGAGATGCAAATAACACAATGAATTATAGCAGTGCTGTCATGATTTAAACAGGGATTTCAAAATATCCAGTTCACAGTTTATTACTGATTATCAATACTAAGTCTTTGATAAGAATTTTCTAATGCCCCTTTTTTACGTGAGGTGATCTTCAAGCTGACTAAGCAACAAAACCCAATTCAGTGTTACTGGAACAACTTTCTAACATGCCAAAAAAACTCCTGAGAATGTTCAAAATATTGCCTGAAATAATAAAGTAATGATAAAAAGGTCTTAATGGGAAAGAATGTTTGTTTTGTCCTAAAACTGGCACCCTGCTGAAATCTCTTAACATTTGAATTTTAAGTGCGTGTATAAACACACTTCGTCCGTTCACAGCCATTTATGCTCATGTTCACATCAGCAGAAGTTAAAGGTTGCACTGCTTTCATTTTGAAATTTCAGATTCGTTTGAAATACTTTAAAAAGCATTTATAAACACAGACAGCTAATTTGTAAACATTTGTGGTAATTTAAAATGTTTCTATTTTGACAAAAATCAGTTGTAATTCTTAATGGACATCAGTTGGAAAAACTTAGCAAGTCCCAAAAAGACAAACTTGGCTTTTTCCTTTGAACATATTCATATAAAAAACTGACACGCACACACGGACACACGCAGAGGTATACTTACAAGGTATCTGACGGTGATGACTGAGTTTTTTTCAGTGTCGATTAGATCTATATTAAAACAGGAAAAAAAAGAACGTATTAGAGGTTGGGAAATTTTGCCTTGCAGAAAGGAGGAATCTTTAGAATTTCTATCCTAATGTTCCTGAAGAACAGCCTATGGATTCAGACAAAGGTGGCCCAGGCTACCCACACCAGAGGAGAGCAATGATATTATTGGAAAAGACTAAGCTTGCGAACCTCAGTGCAGAGAAAGATGAAGCCTCCCAAAAGGAGTTTCATTTTTATGGGAACCGCCCCTGTTTAAGCATGTTCTGAATAAAGCAGAAACTTAATTTTATTAAAAAAAAAATAAAAGAAAAAAGAAAAAAAGGGAGGCAAGAAAGAGCCTTTCAGATTCCACATGGACCATTTTTCTGTCTCGGGGCAGAAGCAACAAGACCTTTATCATTCTTGATGGATGAGTATCAGTAGAAACGTTAATTCAGGACTATCCATAGCATACAGTGCCCAAAAGAGTCATAAGGAACATGAACTGGAGTTTGGGTACTGAGCTCTGTGAGAGGAGAGGTTCAGAACAAAAGCATGGTTATGTATGTAGCGAGGTTTCACTGGTCCAATGACCAGTGAAAAAAAAAGATGCCCACATGTAACTATCCAGAAATGGCTTCAAAAACTCTACGGCATAATCATTCTCTTGGACTGCTTGGTTTTATACACAGGAAGCTCTGAACTGCTGTTTAGCCTAGTTATATTTTATTAGCCTTCCCCATAAGTCTAAGATTTCAATCAAGATATCAGTTTTTATGGACTGAAACTGTATTAAACATCTCTTGTAGAATTCTCCTACAAACATTTTCTCTTGAAATATGAAATACCTAAGAGGCACAATAATGCATTTGCTGTTAGTGGCACTTGTACGTGGCTGTGCAAGATTGTGATCTGTATCAGGACCATCCCAAACTCGTGCCAGATAAATATTGGTCAGATTTTAAATACAACGCATAACAGACAGACATACTGAACTTGCAGAAGTACCTCCATGCCAATTCCATTTGGTTAGAAGCCAAACTTAGCTATTCAAATTACACCTTATGCCTTCCATCTCCTGTTTAAGTTTAAGGAGACTTTACGAGAGAGGATGAGATGCAGTGTTCACATTGATGCACCAGCAAGGACACCTTCAAGGCAAGCCAAGTACATATTACTGAATTATAACAGCTGTGTTCTCAGCGAGCTTCCTCTTGCCTCACAAATATGAAAACGTAGTGCTCACATGACAAATTTCACTGTATCAAAACAATAGACTATTTAGAATATGTAATATTTTATATTGACTTACAAAGTTCATTATTTCTCTTAATTGTGCAATGTAACTAGCCTATTTAGACACTTATCTCTTTTAGAAACAGCAGAGCTTCCAGTTCTTGCTGCAGGAAATGCACGTTCCCAGAACCAGCAATCAGTGTGCATCAGGCACGACTATGGGCTAATCAAAACACCAAACCTAACAAAAATAGATGTAGCTTCTTTCCTAGAAAGCTGGGTTTTCAGCATCTCCGAAGGATTCTTCTCAGGTGAACAGGCTTCTAGCAGCTTTGACATGGTAGCTCTCTAGACTGGAGTTCATTTATCATTTGCAACGACATGTTCCAGTGTTTGCATTAGAAACGTCACTCATGAGGTAATATTTTCCCTATTACGATTATATGCTGGGTATTTACAAAAATTCTATAGTCTAAGCTTACTACAGAAAACAAACTAACCAATGCGAATGCTCATACAAGCACTGACACTATTTTACAGACTGCCACAGATGGAAGAGATGTTCTTTGAGTACAATTTGACTTTGCTATCCTCAGTTAAAGCTTCAGAGACACATAATACCCAAGGCTCTATTCTTGTCCTGCAGCCAAGGCCACAGAACAAAAGTGTGAAATCGGAGCACAGGTTCTAGAACACAAGAGACACTCCTCTCTTCTTAATTTTTAATGAATTTAACTGAAAACCTAAAGAAATGAGTGGCAACTATTGCTTTTTTTCTGATATAGAAAAAAGCTTTTCAATAGTTACAAAAGCTTATGGGACTAAGCAAAAGTGTGTGTGGGGAACCAGGAGGGAGTTTATGCCTCTGGAAGCAACTATCCACAGAGGAGGAAATGCCCTCATCTCTGCATTTAATTATTCAAACAGAACAGAATCAACTTACCCAGCATCTGCACACACTGCTAGAATTTCTAAGTGTAACTCAAAACCTAAAGAAGTACCTGTACCTAGAAATTTTATCCTTTGCAGTTTAATTTTAATAAGGCAGCAAATTATTATCTTCACTAGGAAGGCTTTAATCAGCCCAAGTCCCAAAACATCGTAAAGGTTTAAAAGTTTAGGAATAATAGTGTTTAATGTCCTTCCTCTTGTGTTAAAAATCCTGCCAGGGACCCAACTGACCATGTAACAGCATGATTAGAAGAAAACATACTTCTTTTTCAATCTACTTCAAACATTAATTGCAAATTTTAAAACATGTTTAATGCAAACATGTTTGCATTAAACAATGTTAGGGAAGGGTTAGGGAAGTCTTCTAGTCTGAAAGATGACATCAGACAGGAAAAGGGTAGTATTCTACTTTGTGAAGAAAACTTGGAATCTGCAAAGCAAGAAGTTGTTTAGTTTAAAAACAACACCGGAGGAAGTCCTGGTTCCCCTGCAACCGAGCTCGTGCCAACTTCAAATGGAGACACAATTCTGGCTTTAGCGTAAGTACTCAGGGCTGACTCCTTGCAGGAAGTTCTGAAATCTTCCAAAACAATCCACTATGAATAAGTAGCAACTGTTTCCGGAATTTCTCTCACATTCGGGCAGATCTAAACATTTCGGAAACCCCCGTAAGCATTCATAATTTGTAAGTGGAAAGGTGGTTCAACATAGTGAAAAAAAACTCATGAGTTGACCTAAGTACGTGGGTCATGTTACAGCCAGTTTCTGGAAAGGAATTTAATCAGTATCTAGTAGTCCTGAATTTGTTCCAGTACTAGAACTGAAAGAGCCTAGGATTTCAAAAAGAAATTACAGAAAGACTGAGAAAAATCACATTGCCAGGAAGACACAGCAAGCTTAAACACAATAAACAAATTAGCGCATACTACACATTTTGATCTTCCAGATTTATACCTGTCACACACAAGAATGAGAAAACATCTCCACAGATGAGAAGACTGTGATTAAATAGCAATAAGAGAAGAATCTTGTGGCTAATTACAACTCTTTTGGAGTTAGAAAAACTGAAAGAAGAAATGCTAAGGGAAATGATTCAGTTTTTACATCATGTTGGTGTTTTTATGAAAACAAACTCTGCCAGTATCAATGCAAGGTACTCATGGTACCAAAAAAAAGTACACGAGGTCCAATTTTTGTTCCTTTCTCACAGGCAGATTTCTGCATATTTTCCTGTTACACAATTTTGTACGTCAAAGGGCAATGAAAACTCCAGCGGTAATCTAATCAAATGCCAGCAGGTTTCAGAAGCACTTCTGTGCTGTCGATGCAGTAGTAGCTCAAAGCCTGAGAACTTTCAAGAGCTCTTACTACGTGCAGCATAAATAGTAGTGCCCATGTCCCAACAAACGCAGAGGGAAAGTCACATATAGTGGATCCTGATAGAAGTCGAAGGTCCCTGTTTAAATATATACATTCTATTTGAAATAGCAAAAACGCAAGTAGTATTAGGAAATCTTGTTTCACTTGCTGCTTGAAAAGAAAAAGTAGTCAATACAATGGTTTACTTCATTACTAAACAAAGATAAAATTTATTTTTGGTTTCAAGAAAAATATTATTGTTGGCCTTTATATTTGCTACTTCTGTTTTACTACCTGAGACCACATATGCAAAAAAATATGAAAAAATTAAAATATATTTTAAAAAATCAATTTATGTCAAGTGTCGTACATCTATTGCTGCAACAACTCTTATAATGGAAACCAGACCAGCCACGCTGACCCTGTATTTCTCAATTATCTAACAGCCTGGTGTGAAACTCCCTCTCCTAATCTTGTAACATAAGGGCAAGCAAATATTTGGTGAAAGGGTAAGAGCTGTTTGTATGCCCCAAAGGCAGCCAACATAAAAGGCCAAGGCGAGATTCCACAACTGAAAACTGTCCATTGAAATACACTGAATCGGGGAAGTATTTCCTCTAGACCCACCTCTGATACTTTTGCCTCAGTAAATTCTCTCCAGAATCTGCACTGGAAATACCTGGGGCTCATTCACTCCAACGCTTCCCCTTGCACAAGCCCGTACTCGGGCCGTACGGGTTATGCCGTGATCGGACCAAAAGCCAAGGGCACACAAGGGAAGTAAGTCAGAAGCATCGCTTTGTTTCACTGGCATTTTAGTTAATGAACGTGGTATGGACAGGGGGCTTGGACAGACGGTATTTCAGAAGAGAATGGAAAAGGAGAAAATCTGCAACAGGAAAATATTGATATTACCTCAGAACTCCTCCAACATCTACCAAATACACTTTGACTAAAGGGCACAATAATTAAAAAGGAAAATGTGTATTTTGTACTCATAAAGAAGTATTTCAGCCGGATCCCCTCAACATATACCCCCATCTCATCAGGCATCATGGCAAATGCCCCTCTCACTCCCATGTTTCAACAGCAGAGATAGCAATTGCACTGTTTGTACCCAACTTTTTAAAACAAGCACGTGAAAAGGCAAGCAGCATGATCAAGGACAAATTTTTAGAAGATACGTGGCCGTGGAAGTCATGTAAACAGTCAAATAAGAATTTATAACGTCCTGCTTCCCCTATCGAATACAAAATGGATAGACTGACTGGTTCTGTGTTTAGCTAAACAACCACCTTGCAATGGAAAGGTTGTGACTTACATGGCTCTGATGATCCAACTAGTAAGACTTAGAATCATCAGCTTTTAATTTTCTGCTTCCTTCTCAGTAGTAAACTGCTGTGCAAAAATTACAGAAGTAGTGGCCTTAAAGCCACTGGAAAATGTGATTGAAGATACTGATTACAGGCCAAAAAAACAGTTCAGATGGAAAAGGGAAAAGTAAAACAATGCAAAAGCACAGGGAGACTTCACACTCCATTTTTTCAGTGTGGAATACAGGCACCTGAAAACTGTCATGCTGTTCTGGGGTGTTCTAAGCTGAGCAGTTTTACTTTGTATTGAAGGGGACTAGTAACACTCATACAAGTTACTTCTTTGGGCAACTTAAACTGTGCCACCACTTCATCTCACTCAGCATGAATGCAGAGCCCAGATTTTGCTTCTGTCCCCTCACTGGAACACAGCTGACATAAAGCAGGCATTTACCTGAAGCTGGATTTCTTAACAGAAGCTGTTTTTGTAACAGGAAAGTTAAGAATTCCATTTTCCCAGCATTTTCAGGGCACAATAGAAGTAAATAACGAACATACAGTCTTCAGCTGTAGTATTCCTGCTTCTGTAATATTAAGGAACGTGTGATGGGGGGTACTGGGGAAAGTACAAATGTAACTTGTGTAATGAATATTTTGCTTCTAATTGCTAGGTGCTTTCCTGGCTCTACTGAACATTCATTTCTATCTATTTTCAACTTATTGTCAGTATTAGAAACATACAGAAGGACAACAGGTTGTTTGAGAATTAGGGTGCTCATCTCCCCTCTTCTGTTACTCTCCTATGCTTGTCATGAATCATTTCAACAACCTTTCACAATGCAAGGAAATTAGGACACCAGGTGCTTTTTATTTTGCAAGTAAAGGTGAAGGAGTACAGGAAATAATCTCCTTGGGTAAAAGTTTATTAAAATTTACCCAGAGACAATGCATTTACGCTTATGCCCAGTGGATACAACTGCTTCACTGACTCCTGGAGTGCACGCATTCAAGTTCAGACTCTGACCAAGTCACGGTATTAGGGCTGGACAAATGTTAATGACATTTTACTCAAGAACGCAAAAAACTCATTAATTACATTACCCTAGCTGCATAGATTAAATATTAACACTTATTTCCTGGCCTGAAATCTGGTATGTTACCAAACATCTGTACCAGATGACCTAGGAAGAATTCTACATACTCTTGTGAGGACGCATTAGAAATGCTTAAAAATAAAATGGCATTTCCCGTTATAAAATAAAATAGCTACATGAATCTACTACTACATAAGAAGAAAAGTTAGGAGAAAGTAAACACCAGATTTTTTTTTAAATAGGATTCAGCTAATAGATTTATCTGACTAGAGCTCTGTTATGTGAACACAGGAGAGCCCGTCATTAAAAGCCACTTCCTTTATTTATAAATGTCGTGAAAGCTAGCAGAATTGCTCTGTAGTAACCTTTTTGCGAAAGGAGCAACTCAAGCAGTAAAATGTGAAAGTGCATGAACACAAGTCCGCTCTGGCAGGCAAACAGGCTATGTACTGATGGAGATGATCGTAATCCCTCTTAATGCTCTGTTGAGAGAGTCCAGTACTATTAACCTCCCACATTCTACTGAAATCCAGATACGATACAACAGCTTCTTCCTTTTACTGTAGTTATACTGACAGATTATAAACTTCTTTTTTATATGTCTTGCCAAGAGTGACTGTTGTGTAATTTAACAGACTAAAGCTCTGTATTACTTCAGAAAACCTGACTGTCTCTTCAGCTTTCATTTTGACAAATTCTTCCCCCAATTTTATACTTACCTTTATTGCTTTTGAAAAACTCCATCATCTCTCATCAGTGGCATTAGGTTCCTTTCTTCTCAGACATTGGTCATAATTTAGGTAGTGAAATTAATTACAGACTTTAAAAAAAAAGGAGAGGAGGGAAGAGAAGTATATGTTCCTCCTCCTGTACCGCATTAGCAGTCTTTTGCCTAACAAAAACTGTACTGGAGGCTGAGGAGGGTTTTTTCTAAAGTTTTATGGTATTTTCAAAATTCTGTGAGGACAGTCAACAAGAGGAGCACCAGAGTTGGGAAATACACTTTCCTTTTTCTCTTAGGAGCTCACATCCAAATGCAAATTCCTCCTTTTTTTTTGTGACTAAGCAAAAACAATTTGGCTTTCTTATTTGCAATTTGAAGAAATCCTCCTTGCAGATGTTCTGTTATACAGATGACTGGGTGTGCACTTAAAAAATACAAGTTCAAGAAAACTGTTCCCACCCATGGCCATTTGAGATGGCAGCCCCTGAGACTTCAAGCATGAGTCATCTGGTTTTCATTTTCATTGTGTAACTAGTTAAGCTGCAGAGGAAAATGGCTTGAGAGTCCATACAAAGCAGGAGCAAGTATACTTTAATCTTTTGCACAATCACAGTCTCTTCCAGTGAAAAAGCGATGGTGTCTTTTGTATGTTTAAGGAACTGAATTTTATTGTGGTCTTAATGTAAAATTTTAGCACAGTCTCCTGCTTGGTTTGTGGTGAACCTATCCTATCACTTTCTAGCCAAACACACCTAGATGCATTTCTAGATATCTGTCATCTCTACATGCACACCTGGAATTCCCAGAAAAATATTTACCTAGGACAGGACTTCACACTGCAACTTTTTGCTCACTTCACTCTAGCAAGAGAGATAATACCAGTGATGGCATTTTCTACCAGGGAAGGCAATCTTACTGAGTTACTATATCATAACAGTTTTTTGATTTTTTTTCTGCACTTCAGAGAGGAAGTGAGATGATCAAGCAAATTTCAGTACATTTTCTCCTACAAGGCAAGGTGCACATTCAAGTTTTCAGATTTAACAGTTCTGAACGCTATTTTGTTCAATCTTCTGAGCAGTGGAACACCACCAACACAGGAAAACAATGCAAAAGGAGTCTGAACATAAATATTCATACTAAGACAGGAGAACAAGGTAGAAACTAGCACAATTCTTAGAGAAAAGCTTAAAGAAAATGGAGAAAAAAAAAGACCTCTGGGACAGTTTTTAAAAGCGAGGTTTTGAACTTTACCACCCCCTAATACACATGCACGCACATTTATCACGCTTCTTATTTACAGACACCAACATGCTTGCTTAAGGTGTACAATTTCAGAGGCCGGCAGCCTCTTGATGTTCTCAGTCCAAAATATCCAAGCAGCTTTTGCAAAACAGCAGAGGAGATACTTACAGGACTGCGTCCCACTAACGTCCTCAAAGCCTGAGCTGGAAGCAGTGACAGCACAGAGCATGCCAGCTCTGGCCAAGGAGGCGCGTAACCATATGAAAACATGCTTGGGCCTGTGCTACTATGTCCTGCCCCTCGGCAAAACGTACCAGCACAGGACAGCTGTGCACTAACGCAGGAAGGAATTTGTTCAAACCCTGCCAACTCAGAAGACATAAAAAAAGTGTGCGTGACTATTCGCAGCAAATAACACAGCTAAAACTCAAGTGTCTTGATGGCATGACTTGGTATTTAGGTACCTAGATCACCTTTAATATGAAAAAAGCAAGAGTCACAGTAGCAACTGCAGAAGAAGGAAACTGTTTGTACAACACTAGACTAAACAGACAGTAAAGTGGTCTTAGACTTAATAAATTTTGAAGGAAGCACAAAGAGGAAACTGATGCTGCTAGCCATTCTTTCAACTTATTTTTAGGAACCTTTTTTGCTTTGAAAAAAGGGACAGAAAATCTTGACTATGATACTGTGCATCACAAGAGCAATTTATGGTTAGTGACAGAAAAGAGAGAATTTATCTTGTTAACAAATGCAGTGATACTCAAAAAGCTAACATTGTCAGAAAATGCTTCCATTTCTAGTTAAAAATACACAGTCCCCACTCCAAGTCTGTCAGGATTTGGACTGATCACTGCAGTGATGGTAGGACAGAGTTCCATCTTCGAAGGTTTTAGTAAGGGTTATTTAAGTGCCCACTCTCTAGTTATTGTCAATCTTACTCTACACAAAATAAAAAGTCACTCTTTACCTTTAATGCAATTCGAATGTTTCTAGGTAGGTTGGTCAATAAATTCACGAAAAATCTGAAAAAGAAAAACATTAAATAGTGAAAATTCTAGGCATCTCTTTGGTTATAAACATATCTAAACAGACTATTCAATTCAACATTTTCCTGGACTGGTAACATGAGCTTTGTCAGCTGTTTGTTGTCAATACCATTTGTACAATTGCAAAATACTACCTGCTACTTGATAACACGGAACAGGCTGATCGTGTACTTTACTTTAGGTCAGGGGATACCACTAGAAGCTCATTACATTATCATTCTAAATTTTCACCTAAATTCTACATTCTGAGTGCCTTCTGATGTTTGAATGATGTAACATGCTGCCCAACGCTGTGGCTGACAAAAAGTCTTAAAATTTACTCTTGGTTAAAACCAGCATTATGATATTAGACTGCTTTTAATAGCCTCTACTTTAAAGCTTCAGCAACCCAGTATTCAAAGCTAACCTTTCTTAAAGATAAATCTACTTAATGCTACCCAATATGGAAATATTTTTTATTTTCAGCTTTTTAAGGCAAGGTAATCATATAAACTAAGAGGTAAAATGTAACAAATTTATTAAACTGTTTTGTCTGTCTGAAGAACACCTATGAATTACCTTTCAGAAACAGCCAACAGAAACCTTATCCACTATGGCCTTTCAGAGAGTAAGATCACACATCCCCCCTTTTACATTTGCATCCACTGGCTGGGCACAGTCCCCAGTTCAGAAAGGTAGGACAACAAGTGTTAAAATAGGTGGCGTAGTCCTAAAATCTCCTATTTTAGGTATAAAGTGGTATTAGCATATGCACAAGCTATGTTTGTATCTTACTTTCATGCATATATTGCAGAAATTAAGATCCACTTGCAGTGAAAGCACCCTGCATATCCGGGTGACAGAGAAGGTTTCCCCAAAGCCCTGCTCCTCCTTCCATCAATCCTTCTGCCTCTGCTGACAGCCACTGCTCGCTCATTGCTTTTTCTAAGGCATGATCTTGCTCCAGTCCCTTCTGCCTCTGCTGACGGCCACTGCTCGCTCATCGCTTTTTCTAAGGCATGATCTTGCTCCAGTCCCTGTTCAGCTCCCACTTTCTCACCCTGCTTTCTACTGAAGAACAGCAAGATTTGTTTCACCTTCCAGTTGTTCCTCTTCCCTGCGGCAATACATTTCATAATGAAAGCACTTTTCACCAAGTTGTTTGAACAGTGGAGGTCATAAAAATGCAAAACTATTTGCACACTTATGAAATAAACAGATAATCCATTTTCATAATGAAAATTAAACACATCTATCTAACAAAGGCACAAAAGCAAGGCTATCTTAAATTCAGTATTAGATTATAGTGTGTAAATACACAGTATGAATCAGCTGTACATACAGCTGTCTTCATGGAGAGTAATGTGCAAAACGACAAACTCATGGGCTACTATGCACAGATAGAAACTGCTCCATCCTCACTTCCTACTTCTGCGTCTGGTGCACAAAGACCACAGGCACCACAAACCAGGATCTCTTACTTCTTTTTCATTTTTCCTTTCCATTGCTGTATCACTTTGCTGTTATTTGACATTACCACTAACTGCAGATTTACTGTCTCAGCTCTTCCATGTAACATTCAAAGCTATGGAAAATATTGCTGTAAAACTACATCTTACCCATACAGTAGTGTGATTCTTTTAGTATGTATATTTTCATTGTGCAAAAAAACCCCAAAACAAAACCAAAAAAGTGCCATACTTAGAACAGAAAAGAGGTTAGAGAGGTCAGTACTTAAAGCGAATTTTAAGATATAACACAACTTGAGAAAATTATTTTATTGATTGACATAAATGTGACCTCAGGTGTAATGGGGAGTGCAACAGAGAAGTGAGAACAGTGCAACAAGCCTGCTGGTTCTCTAATAGACTCTTCAAGTTTAGGTTCATGGCAGCTGACTCGATCCAAATCTGGACTGCAGTGATCCCACTTTGACTGTTCCCTTGGGCTGCAAATTTTGCATGCAGCCAATTATACATAACCTTTAAGTCGAGCCAGTTGTCTGACGTAGCTCCCTACTCAGTCACACCAGTGCCAGTGCACGGGAGGAAGCGGTAACCTCGGTTTAGCTCAGCTGACACGGAATTACTTACACTTTACGATGTAGCTTTGTAAGCACTTTAAACAAGCATAAAACAGAGCTACTGCTGAAAGAAGTAGCCTCTACCTATTTTTTGCTGTCCCAGTCTGTCCCTTCCCTTTTGCCAGGAGCCAGAGTGAGTGAGCGCTGGCTGTGGCTTTCACAAGCTTAGTGTATTCATGGAAGTGCGGTATTAGAAAAAAAGCAACCAGAAGCTGTAGTGTGATAAGAAGAAAGTTAACTCTGTCCCAGGGGAACGAGGACACTAAGCTGCTTATCTTTATTGAAAGCTAAAAAAAAACCCCAAACACCATTCCCAAACATTGAAATGTCTTATTAAAATTTGATTACAGATTAATTTTATATATTCACAAATACTTTAAGAGGCACAAGTAATTTATTGAAGGTTAGGACCTAGTAATCTTCCTAATCCAAAAGTGGCTGTATGATACAGGAAACAGCAGCTGACTAGGGAGTTGACAGTTTAAGCTATGAAGCAAATGCCCTCATTCATAAATCTTGGGGTTTTTGCTGTGAGCCAACATTCAGCGTGCAGTGGTATGCAGTTTCCAGCTTCTCAAGCTTAACTAGCATATTTGAAGTAGTGCCACTGCATAGGCTGCTCAGCTCCTCTAGCTTCCAAGGCAAAACATTTGTCGAGAATGACTCACTGGGTATTCTACTTATCACGTACTTCAGGTAACTGAAAGTAAAAAGATCTTTTAAAAAATTATTGCATGTATAACTACTAGAGAGTAAACAGCAAGGTACCTGGCAGATTGCTTAGGCAACGTTAAGTGTTTCAGTAAATCTGACCAGATACATCAATTTGCTGATTTTTCAGCAAGATACTTGTGTCCTCTTATCAGCAAGTATCACCATACTTGTAATCTTTGTAATCTTACCACTAGCCTCACTCAACCCTACAAACTCCACAGGGCACTGACGGCAGCACTCATTTAAACACGGACAGACTCATTCAGCTGTATGTGCCACCTGCCATAAATATGTGCAGAACTATCAACGGCAACATCGTGTGAAGTTATATCGATCATTGTGTAGTACCTGCTCAACTGTAGCTAACTTGACAGATAGCAAGTGCTCTTCATATTTCACCAGTGTGAGGAACAGACAGGACAGAGCATTAGATGAAAACTCATTATCTGCAGCGTAATGTTTCTCTAAACACAACTTTCTCAGTAGACTTTTTGGTTCCAGTTGTACAGGTGGCTCCTCGTATACAGAAACACACATAATAAAATTTACAAAACGGTAACTTATTTAAAATATCAAATCAGACTTGCAGCCAGATGAGCAATCCTTACATGAACACAGAAATAAATTATTTTGGGAAAGTTCTTATTTGAGCAAATACTGTTGTACATGAAGCTTGCTATTGGCCTGAGTACGCTGGACGCAGAATGAGCAACTCAGTTGCTCCGTTTCCAGAAACACAGCACACCTTTAGCTTTCTCTTTAAAAGACCAGCAAGAGGTTGACTTTAGTTTCAGGCTCATCAGTGCATGTTATCCTGAACCAAGGAACATAGTTCATATGTTATAGCACAGTGGCTAATATAAAAATTTCAAGGACAGGGATCAACAGGTGTGTCCACTCAACGCTGTGGAGGGCAGAGATACGATGGAATGAAGAACAGTGGGCTCTCCCCAGCACCTACGGCAGGTTCTCGTCAGGAGCTGCCTGCACCAGGCGTAGATTCACAGGGCTGCCTACAGCTGGGGGCCTTCGGGTTCCACGGCAAGAAATGGGCATGTTGGAAAATAACCATGGGAAATGTTATTGGATATATCAGTATGGCAGTGTTTCAGTCTGTAAAAGCATTTGTGCTACAGAGGGACGATAAGAAAAATTTGCTTGGCCAAGCAGACTGTTAAAGAAAACCAAACACAAGTGTTAAGTCTGTTCTTACTGTGATAGGTAACAAAGATTTTCTGAAAGCCATGAAACAAGTGCCCCAGGGCACACGCGTGCTCTGCAGAAACCATTTATTTGTTTTGCATTTCTTTTCCAAGAAACGGAATTGGGAAATACAAAACAAGCATGCTTATAACAACTCCCAACACTGAACTGAATTTCTCTTTGCAGTATCACGTATTTAATATTATAATTTATTCCATTCCTCTCTATGCTAATATTTTTCTACTCCTACGAGCAGGAGTTGTGCAAACAAGGCCCTTAAAAAGGCTTAAGGGTCACTTACCAAGGAGGACAGTTACTCAACTATTTTATGGGCTACTGTCTATTTCTGACAATGGAGCTGAGTGGAAGGTGTATAAGGGATGTAACAGTTACAGAAATGCGAAGGGTCTGGTGGGCAGAGGCATGGCTAAAAATACAACTGTTTGGGAATGGGAGGAAATATGATAAGAAATAAGCAGCAGCTCTTGCATGCTTGACATTTGTTTTGAGTTGTGCAATTTAAGGGTTGAAAATTTCAGCATGGAAACGAAGGTGTTCTGAAGTGCTCAGTCCCCAACATCCCCAACTGCAGCAGCCCCCAGCCTTGCACACACGGCATGCGTGGGGACTGCCATGGAAGAGCAATAACCAGTAAGAATCTCACCTAAAGGGACTATTACCACTCAAGTTACTTTTGTAAAGTTGCATAGCAAACAGACGAACAAGCAGTTTTATGAACTAAGACACGGAACTGCAGGAGCTCGAGTTGAAACTGAGCAACTGCACGTACAGAGGAAAACCTCAGTTCAGATGCGGTTCAGAATGCTCGTCTTGTATCTTATAATGTGTAGGACAGTGGTTTAGAAAAAAAATAACAATAACCATCCTTTCATGTTTCTTGAATCTACTGTTTTATCTCCTAGAATGCAAGTCACATGTATTAAGCATTATTTAAATTTAAAATGCTACACGGTTAGGTAAAGCACCTAGCTAAGTAGAACAAGGATCAGAGTACACTGTACTAATATTATTTTCACTTTAAAATGGGTTGCAGAGTATCATAAAACAGGTCTGCTGTACAGATCTAACAAGTCATTTTGCAAAACATAACTATTAGCTAGATGTTAAGAAAAATTTTTTACATGTTGACCGTGCTTATACTAGAACAAAAGCACAACTAGGTACGCTAAACGTGTCATTAATGGGTATTTTTAAAATAAATTTACAGCTATTATAAATTTAAACACTTTTTAAAATAAATCCTCTGAACACAAGCATTTCTGTAACTGTTTTGGTATTACTCACAGTCTTATTTTCTATAGTGAGGAGAGCTGAAACAGAATACTACTTCAGAGTTATTAAAATAATAATATAAAAGGCTCTTTAATTAGTACATATTTTAAGAGTACAAGTACTGGAATGTAATGTGCTATTTTAAGTCTGTCCTTGTCATGTCAACTTGTTTCTAATTTCACAGGCTTTCAAGCACACCTAGATATTTTTTTTTAAATGTATTAGTATTCTAACTGCCATTATACACCTATGCTAGAAAACATTCCCAATTATCAGTGTATAGAAATACAAGCATTTTCCTGCACACTACCAAAACTAATGAGCAAAAATCATGAGATGAGCTGCAGTGTCATCACACAGTTTAAAGTAAAACAGATGCACACGCAGGTATTCTGCTCTGGGGTTTGACACTTAACAGCTGCCATTGACAGACCAATGAACTTATAACAAGAATTAAAAAAGAAATATGAATCTATTGCCCAAGTATGCTTTTAGAAAACGATGCTCAACTGATGAAGCAGTAACATACTCTAGAGAATCAACAGTCACATCAAGATGCACTGAAGGAAATCCTAGTTCATTAGTTTTGTCCTCACTGAGCAACAGTGGTATTCAAGAGTAACAGATTTACAAGTCTTGGATTTAAAGTGTTAAGCAAGGATCCACCTTGGATCACTTTAAATCCAAGACTCTTAAATCTATGCTAATTGGTGGATCCCTTTATCTCTACCTCGGAGATAAAGATATCTCACCTTGAAGCCCAGTGAACTCCCACAGCTGCACAATATCCATCGATTCGGCATTAACTGTACTACAGAAAACGTGCAAAATTTAAATACAGGAAAAAAAGACATTTTCTCAACATCTAGGATTCCTTACAAAACACTTTACTGAAGTGAAAAGTACTCTTTGATTTCAATGGAAAGTCCAAGTGCTTAGTGCTATCTGAAGCAGAGGAAAAAGGGAAACAATTCCTCATGTCCTTCACATTACATAGCTATTAATTCGAAAGCAAAGCAAATAAAATGCATGCTGACTTTTTTGATGCAGTAGCATTAGCTCCAGCCTCACTTCCATCATAAGCAACTCACAAACACAAACTTTTAAAATCATCTCTTATACAAATTGACACTCTGGCAACCTGTTGGCTAAAGGAAAACATTTCCCACCCCTCCCAGCCCCATGCCCACAATCACCTTTCCTTACTTCTGCTCCTCCCTTTCCCAAGACTGCCTGTGCTATTTATTTCCTTACTGAAAAATGGGTCAATGTGCCTTCTGAGCTTTCTACTATATTTGGGATCATCTTAAAATGTAAAAGAACTCTCCAGCCAATTGTACCAACATGCCTTGCTCTCATACACTAACCGCTGCAGACAATCAAGTTCAAGCCAGCACCAAGTTTAGTCCTGGCTCAAAAGCTACTACGAGCTATGGCAGCACAGGTCAGAAGCAGCCTGAAGAGTAGAAAGGGTTCCTATCTAGGGCAACAACAACAGCATGAGGAATTTCCACCCCCGCCACTCATTCCTAACCTCTGTGTCATGCGCTTGGCCAGGTACATAATGTTATGCACATCTGGCACGTGATTAAAGCCAGATCTTGATTACAAGTCACACTTTATATGAAGTATTTGGTAGGAACTGATAGCCCTAAGAAGAAGTGGGGCAGGGAAAGCAGACCTGCTGTAGTTTATTTAAATTCTTCCCAATTATTTTTGTTGATCTTGGCCAAGTGGTTCAATGTGGATCACTACCTACTGCAGAAAAGAAAACTGAAACCACATCTCCCAAACAATTCTGGCAACCGGACAGAAGTCTTCCTCTTTGTAAGCGCGAGTTTTATTCCATACCGCATCTTTTTAGTTCACATTTGTATAAAACAAGTAAAGACTTCTCACAGTTCCAGCATAGCCGGGATTAAGGCAAGGCTCTCCCGATCCACCACCAGGCCACAAAGAGCAATCTGTGAGAAAGGGCCTGGGCGCTGGCAGGCTTCACATCCACCATAGATCATTACCGTAAGCCGTCACGCCACTTCCAGGGTGGGTTTTACTTTCAGTGCAATACAAGTTGCTCTGCGAGAGAGTAGCTACAGAAGAAACAACTAATGCTGCATTCATATTTCATTTTTCTGTGCCTAACGACTTCAAGATTTTGAGGAAACATGCAGTTACTAAGAGTGTCAGCAGACTCTGGACAATGCTAATTTCCCTCCCACACCTCCAAACAAAAAACCAAGGAAGCAAAAGAAAAGCAATAGCAAAGTATGAAAAATTCCTATCCACTGCAAAGCATAGCTCTACTAGCACAGGAGAAATACTCTCTTAAGCTCTCCCTTGGGCCCTTCTGTAGCACTGGGCTATTCCACTGAGCACCTTCCAAATGGAAATGTGACAGAGAGGGATCCCAGTTACAGGGAGGAGGTAACTTTCAAAGGAAGAGGAACACCAGAGCAGTTACTGTCTAGCTGCTGTAGAATGCAGGGAAATTAAACAGCACGGGCAGCTTTTGAGATGTGCCTTCCACAAAAAGAGTGGAAGACACTGCGCCATCTAAATAACAATCCAATATATGAACAAGTGGAAAAAAAGCTGTAAATTTTGTTTCTCAGGAAAATGCTTCCCTCCTTCCATGAAACTTCCTTCTCTCTTGAGAAAATAAATGTCCTGGGGCACCGTGACCACATGCTTAGTTGTGTATACAAGGAAGATTTCCCTTAACAATTAACTCCATTTCAGCTTAAGTAATTCCTTATTAAGAATAGTTTTCTTATAGACAAGCACTCATTCATTTGTCATGTTGACTACCTAATTCTATTTAGTAATCATTAACTTCAATAGATTTTGCATGCTAACTTGTCTCAAGCTACTGTTTAATATTTCATCTGGGTATTAACTTCACTGAAAACAGTGTAATAGGCTGCATCTATTTTACTAGATACATATCTCAGCATAACTTGGAATATATTTGCATCTAATGCCTTGCCTTAATGATTTGTTCAAGCGTGGTTTCTCTAGTTTTACAAAAGGGCTGAAGCGTAATCCTCATGTTAGAAGGAGGTGTCATCCCCTGAACACTGGTAATTACTTATGCTGAAAATTTATAGCTCATGATAAATGTGAGATTATTCAATCAGCAGACAATGGGCAACCCTGTCGCTTGCACAGTATATGTTACAGATAGTGTTAAACGTCATACATGAGTAAAGTTTGCATGAGATGCAAATACCCAAATAATTAACACATCATTAAAACCTTGCCACAGTGGGGTTCTTGGGAGGAGGGGGGGGGGGCGGG
>NW_010107869.1:40016-41437 GCF_000699245.1 Pterocles gutturalis
GTCTTGTGTGTTTCAAGTTTATATACAGTTCCCTAGCTTAAGACAACAATGAAGGGGAACTGGCAAATACAAATAAATGAAAGGCAAGTTTAAAATACCTTAAACATTTTCTCAAATAACTTTTATGTGGAAATATTTCAAGCTTGTGTAGAACCATATTAAAACACAAACTTTGTATCCACGCATGAAGAGCGGAAGAAAAAAAAAAATGAACCAAAGAATCATTCCAAAACTGTGGAACATTGCTAATTCTGTCTCTTGTTTGGGAGAAAAGAGTGGTTTGGGGATTTGTTTAAAATGTAATATTTTCGTAACTTAGAAAAAAAAAATCATTGTTTTACATCACTGCAGTTAGTCTGAGATGACAAATCTCAAAGATTCAAAAAGTAGAACTTAATATAAAAAAAAGAAAAATCATATGTTTCTAATTCCTATTTGTAGCTTTATTTGATAATTTTTGCATTTCAGACTGGGAAGGCTATAAATGCAAGTTTGTCTGTAACAGTAAATGAGAAAGCATGTCATATTCATGTTTTCATGCTACAACAGTCTAAGATGAAAAGAGAAACCAAGTAAGGACAGATATTATCGTTAACCTGACAATCATCTCTTACAACCATCAGGGACTAAAGCTGCACATTTACTTTATATGAAATCCTTAATTTACACCAAATTGCTCTGTAACCTCCATCTATGTTTACTGAGCATCCTCACTGGAAAAAAAACCCCAAACAATTATGTTAGAAAATAAGGGGTTATAGTATGAAACAGTTCACAAGTTGCTATAATGATTTTGTTGAAGCATTAGGTACAGCAGCAGCCCTAGATGAGTGGGGGTCTGTACAGCCCACTGTCCCTGGCCCATTAAGCGTCCCCTGTCCCAGCGGGGAGGCACACAGCACACATGCACTTGATTTGCAAATAAATTTCAAAAATCCACAGTTGTACAAAGATATTTTAGAACACCACTGAGTGAAACTTATCTCAGAGGAACAGGACAACAAAAATCTCCAACCAGTTTCTTGCTTTTGTTTAACAGGTGCTCCTGTGACGTGAAATAGAAAAAATATGCCCTGTGCGTAGCGCTGAGCAATGAATCACACCTCCCCGGGTTTCTGCGTGCGCTACATCAGCATCAGACCATATCCTGAGCCCAACCTCCTTTGCTGCATCTAGAAGGAGGGGGCGGGGGGGCTGCGAGGGAGGAGATAGCTCTGGTGTTGGACTGGGCAGGCCCACGAACGCGCTGGTGTCTCAGGAAAGCGGAGAGAAGCAGGCAGGGATGCTGCTGAGGCACGGCAAGGAGCGGGGAGATCAGTTATCTGGGCAAGAAACGGGCCAGCGCTCGGTCAGGGCTGGGCACGGCGGGAGGAGGCCGGGGAGGGATGACAGAAGATGCTCCGGCAGGTGTGGAGCGGGGC
>NW_010107870.1:0-37765 GCF_000699245.1 Pterocles gutturalis
TACAAAAATGTACTGTAGACTGTAGATGTTTAATTAGTGCCACATATCCTTCTCATACCAGATGAAGTATTCATTCACATGTTTAAAGAGAAGTAGTGAAGAGAAATTAAAATAAATATACTTTGCCAATTACCGGTAAGAAAATGAAACTAATTTGACAGTAAAAACCACAATGTTGTGAAATATTTTAATACCCATTAGCTGTGGGAATAATCAATATGCTGCCTCTAGGAAAAATCTATTTGCAAACAGTTATTCCAAATTAAACTAATCTTTAGGATACAAGGTTAACTTTGTATTTTTTTCTGGCAATAAATGAGTAACAAATCAAGAATCTTTCCTATTAATCAGCCTAATTTAGGTCAACTGATTAGTCGCAAAAAAGGTAACTGGTCACAAACCTAGAGTAAGTTTACTAAATCCTTCCAATCCTCTGTTTCAACTTTGCTATTAATTTTCTGCTTCTAATTAATATTTTGGTTTTTCTTTCTTTCTCTTTAATAAAGAAATTCCCAAGCAATTTCCTAGGCATGACAAAAGCAGAAGATACAGACTCTGATCCAAAAGCCTTACAGTCTACAAAAGTTTATATAATATTCATTCATCATATTGCATTCATGTTCTCTGCTCTCCAGAAAATAATATAGTATCTTGATAGTAAAATCCTATGATTCCCCATAGGAAGGTGGGAAACAGGTTAATGGAACTGGAAAATAAAGAAGTGACTGGTTGACTCGACAGTTGCACAAATAATCACCATAGATATGGTATCAAATAAATTAAGTCTTCTGTTTTGAAAGAGCTTGAGATGCTCACCATTAACCCCTTCCTACAAAGTAACAGAAGATACTGTATATGCCAGAACTGCCGAAGAAGATGCTCAGTATGCCTTTTTAGACGGTTTACTGTTTCTGCTCTGGAAAATATTACTTGGAAAACCCAATCTCTAGACAGTTCGGAAGAAGAATATTGGAAGGGAAACAGAGGAGCAAGTCAGCTCTATGTGCTGAGTACGTGTAGAGTTTAATCACACTCTGAGGTTTTGTCTCTGCTAACTGCGAGCAGCTGACTCTTCAGGAGCTCTCTTCAGCTCTTCTTTGAGAGTGCTCCTTAGTACTATAGCACCAGAAACTGAGTTCTTCATTGTTATCAAAATATCAATAGAAAAAAAATTCACTAATGGTCACAAAGGAGACAAGCACAGATCCTCTGTGTTGGTTGAGGCAAAAGAAGTACGTTTGCTGTCACCTCTGTATAATTCGGTCAGAAAGTAATAAGTGACTTATCTCGAGCTTTATCTCCTGCACTTCTGTTTTAAATTGTTGCAGTTCTTAAAAGTAATTTCAATACAATACTACATGGGCAGTGTCATAATACATCTAGGACTTAGTCAAGTTTTCTGCTGTAAGGATCTATTTTCAGACACCTAAACTAGAACTTAGTGTGAAGAAAAAACTTTCTGGGGCATAAAGGGATAAAATTTGACTTACAAAGTCTTCAGTCCAGGAGAGCCTGTTTTTTCCTAAATATTTCTTAAAGGTAGAGCCAGAAAAAAAAAGAGTTTAAAGACAGTCAATTTATTATTCCACTGTCTCAGCTGTGTTAACTCCCCCTGTCAAGCAAAAGCAATAGATTTTGATATGATCAATGAGCCTGGTTATTTGGCATATAAAGTGTTTTTAATGTATTTTGGGATCAGGTTTTTGAGGTAATGGAATTTGGGTTTCCCAGAGAGCTGGACTGGGATCTGATCCAATACATTCAGATTCATTAGCCATGATTCTGTATCCCAAGGTAACTCTCTGGAAGAAAACAAATACATCTGGATTTCACATAGATTGTAACGGAAAGCTGCAAAAGGAAATGCTAAAGTAACTGTTTCGTTGCTAATGCAGTAGACCCAAAGCCTAATCAAAGTCAAATAGAGTCTAAGGCAACTTGGGAAATTTAGGTAACAACCAGACTGTCCACAATATATTACAGTGAAGAGCTTATTATTCTTCTTTAAAATAATGAGATAGGTCATGAGATAATAAGAACCATATAGCCTTTTCCAGACAAAGAAATTGTGTATCTTTTCTTTAAGAATAGCTTGGGACGCTGTCTTTTTTTTTTTTTTTTTTTTTTATGTTTTTCCCCCACAGGACCACAGAGGAATCAAATGGAATAAAAACTGCTTAATTTTTATCCAGAATTGCTCTATTCAAAGTTGAAGTCAAAGTCTACAATCAACAAAACAGTTAGTAGCATCTCTGTGTGAAAAAGCCGTGAAGCTGTGCAGCCACATATGAAATACATGTTTTCAATGAGTGATTCATAATTGTCCAAATCTATAATCTTTTCTGAGCAGATCTCAGATGAAAAATAAATGTCTCTTTCTTTTTAGTGCCATTTTGTAAATGTGTGGCCTTGAAAGTCTGTCCCCAAGGGATGCAGTTTGAAGTATTTTTCCTTTAAATTATTGCAAATAAAATAGTCTTTTAATTTTTAGGGGGGAAAAAAATCACTCACAGTATAGTATTTATTGGCATACATTTTTGGTAGTCAAAGTCTTCAGTTGCCTTGAAGGAGGGGTAACCCATCCCATTTTTAATTTGGAGAGTCTATAACCAGTATGGAGTCCAGCAGTAACAGCTGCCACACAGATGTGATAGGCAAGGAGCCTGCCCAGAGTTAGCTGTCTCATTGCCACCTATGTCTTAGAGGAGCAGGATTGCTTTGGGCCTGACAGAGGAGATGCCTTTTCACAACATGGCAAAAACAGAACCCAGGCTCCCTGGGCTTGGCAGGAAATGTGCCACAGCCCCTAGGCATTTATACATGTGTCAATGTGTGAGACCCACAAGGTCTCCTGGCACACAGTCTTATATTTTGCATCATTTTCCTCCAAATAGGCAATATAACCTAATTACTCATCTTTGCCTGGACACAGTTCTATCATACAAGTGCACGGACAAAGAACGATACACATGCTCAAGCAAACACAAGGTTAAACTCTCATCATGAAGTTAAAAATGGCTTAGAAAAGGAATAGATCCTCTCAAAACCAGATAGATTTTTTTATGAAAATACAATTTTGGCTGTGTACCTTTCACTTAGGATATTTAAGAAATGCCTCAGCTGCTAGACCTGCAGAAACAGCTCATAGGGCAACACTCTCTTTCTGATAAATAGGCTTGAAAATTTTCAATTTCTACATCAAAAGTTATCTTTGGGAAGCAAAGACTTAGTGCCGCTCCTTCACACTGCAACTTGCACAATCGTTTTTCTGATCCGCTCTCTCCCCTTGTCACTGTAACATAACAGCTGTAACTGTGGCTGATGCCACCTCTGCATCAGTTTCTACATCAGCTATTTATCAGGCAAGGCTACAATCAGATTGTTTGTGGTCTCATTTTACAAATGTACCAGTGAGCATGGGCATTCTTTTATCCCATCTATTATTACATTTGCATTAATCTGCATTATATTAATAGGCAGAAGATATTAATATTCACCATTACAATATTAACAATTAATATTATTACAATGCAAATACAGCAAGCTTCACTACCTGTATCTATAGTACTTAAAGTAAAATAAATTTCTGTTTCTTCTTTGTAGTTAGTAGTCTGTTATTCACTATACTGGTTTGTCTGTTGTGTAAAAGAGCGTCTTACTTTTCTTGTGTTCTTCTTCTATGTGTTGTGGTTTAACCCCAGCTGGCAGCTCAGCCTCACCCAGCTGCTCACTCACTTCCCCCCCTCCAAGTGGCATGGGGGAGGGAATCAGGAGGGTAAAAGTGATAAAACTCATGAGTTGAGATACAGACAGTTTAATAGGTAAAGCAAAAGCTACACACACAAGCCAAGCAAAACAAGGAATTCATTTGCTACTTCCCATGGGCAGACAGGTGTTCAGCCTTCTCCAGGAAAGCAGGGCTTCATCACACCTAACGGTTACTTGGGAAGACAAACACCATCACTCTGAATGTCCTCCCCCTTCCTTCTTGTTCCCCCAGCTTTATATGCTGAGCATGATGTCATATGGTATGGGATATCCCTTTGGTCAGTTGGGGTCAGCTGTCCCAGCTGTGTCCCCTCCCAGCTTCTTGTGCAACCCCAGCCCCCTCGCCAATGGGGTGGTGTGAGAAGCAGAAAAGGCCTTGACTCTGTGTAAGCACTGCTCAGTACTGACAAAAACATCTCTGCATTATCAACAGTGTTTTCAGCACAAATCCAAAGCATGGCCCCATACTAGGTACTGTGAAGAAAATTAACTCTATTCCAGCCCAAGACAGCACATTACACAATCTTCAGAGTAAGTTCTTAATGCTGAAAAGTAAACTTCTCCAAAATAGTAATGAAATAAATGAAGATGTGAAGTCGTATATCATATCGTATACCATAGAAACACAGAATGGTTTGAGTTGAAAGGGACCTTTAAAGGTCATCTAGTCTGACCCCTCTGCCATGGGCAGTGCCATCTTTCACTAGATCAAGTAGCTCAAAGCTTCATCCAGCCTGGCCTTGAACACCTCCATCCACAACTTCTCTAGGCAACATGTTCCAGTCTTCACCACGACCATAAAAAATGTCTGCCTTATGTCCAATATAAACTTACTGTCTTTCAGCTTTAAACTCTTGCCCCTTGCCCTGTCACTACAGGCCTTGGTAAAAAGTCTTTCTCTGTCTTTTTTATAAGCCCCTTCATTGAAAGGCCACAATAAGGTCACCCAGAGCCTTCTCTTCTCCAGGCTGAACAACCCCAACTCTCTCAGCCTTTCTTCAGAGGAGAGGTGTTCCAGCCCTCTGACCATATTCAGAGGTCCTATGGACATGCTCCAACAAGTCCATATGGTTCTTGTGCTGGGTGCCCCAGAGCTGGACGTGGTACTCCAGGGTCTCAGAAGAGCAGAGTAGAGGAGGAGCATCACCTCCCTCAACCTGCTGGTCACACTTCTTTTTATGCATCCCAAGATACAATTGGATCTCTGGGCTGCAAGCGCACATTGCCAGCTCATGTCCAATTTTTCAACTACCAGTATCCCCAAGTCCTTCTCTTCAGGCCTGCTCTCAATCCCTTCATCCCCCAGTCTGTACTGATACTGGGGATTGCCCTGACCCAAGTGCAGGACCTTGCACTTGGCCTTGTTGAACCTCATGAGGTTCTTACGGGCCCACTCCTCAATTCTATTAACATTATGCTCCTTTATTTTATTGCTTCTTACCTGAGTTGTAGATACTTTACTGATCATCACAGGTACAACATTCACTGGGCACTCTTAAAGTAAAGCAGAATAATGATACCCCTCCCTCATCTGTGCTCTAATTCCACTGGCATCAGAGAGTGCTAAAGCACACAAAACAATAGGGGAAGACAAACTGTAAACTTATCAGTTCTCAAAATGAGAGCATTTCTCTTTTGAGTATGATTTTTCCTCAGCCACAAGAGGTTACTAATTCGCTCAAGTACTGCAATGAGCAATTGTAGCTTTCTTTATGTAGCACATAATGTCCTTCAGCAATAGTCCCTCTGCAAGCAGGGGAGCTTCCTCTTGTTTGGGTTGAGGCTGACTCTCACTCTCCAGGCCAAGGCACAGGTTTCAGACTCACTGTTTCCCTGCAGCAACTCTTCTCCAACAGCAACACTATCTTCCAGAGGAAGCTGACAGCAGGGACAGAGAGCGTTTTCTACAAGGGAAACCCTTTAGTCATTTTCCGTACACTTCCAGAATACAGGTCCCTGTTTTTACTTTGCTTTGGAGAGACAAAGAAAAGAGGAAAAATTATGCTTATGCTCTGTGCCTAAAAGCACATTAACAACTGCTAAACTGATTTTAAATCCCTGGGAATGCATGTAGATCTGCATTTTTAGAGGTATAAAAAACCTTTTTTTTTTTTTTTTCTGGCCAGTTACATATATTTGTAAAAACTAAGGGCACAAATTAAAAATACATTTGTTTCATGTGCCGTTCAGCAAAAGAAAGATCCACAAATAGCTCCTTCAGGCACCTCTTGTGGCAGCTGTTGGTTGGTCTCACGGCAAAAGAGTTTCCTTCTGTTATTTCATGCTGCAGAAACATGACACTCTGCAGATAGATAAATCTTCTCCCTGACATTTTTCATTACTTCTTCTTCCTTCAGTGGCATGTACTCAGACATATGCTAGAGAAATTAATGTAATTTTTTGCTGCTAGACAATATTCACAATTGATTTAATTTTTTCGGCTCTGATTTTTTAATAAGCTTGAATACAACTGTAAAATATATGATAGTCTTAATAATAGGTTAGCTACCTTTGCACATGAGAATGGAAAGAACTTGCTGGATCCTAGAGTCTGATTCTCCACCTTTATGGGCAGATATGTCATATAATTTAAAAAAAACTTTATCTAAATACATCTTTAAAGTACTCACAGGTCTCATTACTGCAGAAAGGTTGTTCAAGAAGCTACCATCCTAAAGCCAGCTTGTAACCACTTGGTCCTGGGACATCATTGTCCTAAAATCAGAAATTCTTTTTCACTGTTTACCTACCTTGAATATATATTTAAACAGAATTTATGAATGATGCCACTCTTTGTTTCATTTATCATAGGTTCCATAAATTCATCTGACCTAGTAAAGGATGCACCTTCTATCACACATAATTTTCTGGCAATTTGTAGATGGGAAGATAAGTAGTCTCTTCTGGACAGAGGAAACACAAAGTGCTGGTCTATCATACATAGCATTATAGAATACAGTGTATTACACTGATGAAGTTTAACAAACACAGAACTATAGAACAGCCACAGTTCAGAGGGGACGTTTCTTTGCCCTCCATGGATGCTTCTCATGGAACCCCTTGCAGATGGGTTCTGAGCATATTGAAGCTGACTCTTCAAAAATCCTGGGTCTTTGTTCTGCTGCTGGTGTTCAGTGTGCTCAGCAGGATCTTAAACTCCCCAATGCAGTAATCGCTGTATCAAAGCTAACATTGGTGGTTATGTTGTCAAGCAAGTCTCAGTTTGTGAGCAGTAAATCGAGCAATGCATTGTTCTTTGTTGGCACGTCCAGTACTTGTAGGAGGAAGTGGACCTCAATGCATTCCAGAAACCTGATGGATGATTTGTGCACCACAGCCTTGTCTTCCCAACAAAGTCTGAGTAATTTAAATCACCTATGAGGACCAGGTTCTGTCAGCCCAAGACTTTCTTGAGCAGACAATATATGGTTTCATCAGCCTCATCATCCTGAACCTGAACAAAAATATTTTAATTTAAAACTTCAAGCACACTTTCCCAATGGACAAATGTTACTCAGACATAAGCATTTTCAGTTTTGAATAAATATTAAAATGACGTATCTTCCACTTTCATTATCGTCAGATATCTTGCAGAGAAACAGAAAATTGTGGCTTGTGCAACTTGTTTGTGTTTTTCTATAGTTGCGCAGAGATTCTGCATTTCTAACTGCCATATGAAATAATTTACTGTAAACTCGAGGTGTTTTATGCTTAGACTCTAGAATTACTCATCATTTTATGCATTTTTTTAAGAGCTTAATGAAAACTCTGGGGTAAAATTAATGAATTACGGGAATTTAAAACAAAAAAAAAACCCTAGAGAACTGCATAGAGACACTATCTGTAAGTTTGAATAATAAATGTGAACTGTTTATCTAGTTATTTAATACCACAGACTGTTTTAATTCTCCTTAGGTAATCAATCTTGATCAGGTATTCTACTCTGATTATCTTAAAATCTTTTTTTTGTACTACAACATTGCATAGATTAGGAAAAAGGGTTTCCTTTTAAGAAGAAAATTACAGATGAGTTAAAACAGCTGTCACTCAAATATCCTTTTTCACTCTAAAGCTATTTACAAATATTGTGTATGCAGGAAACACTTCATCATCAATGCATATCCTTCTGGGAATAAGGAGGGTAAGAGCATCATAAAACAGGTTAAGACTTGCAGCAAAACAAGACAGCTGAGGTTAGAGGAGGAACGGAGGGAGAATTAAAGGAGTGGCGGCAAGATTACCAGGACTAACACAAAACCCCTTCCAAAAGGGGATTGTAGTATGCACTTGTAGCGTGCAAGTGAAATGCTGAAGCATACTGTCCTCACTTTCCTGCACTTTGGTTTCACTGCTCAGTGAAACACCAGCCCAAATTCCGGTTTAGGGACTGCAGGAAAACTGAAATTGATTTGACTTCTATAGCCACTGTACATATGTATCTCAGTGCACCACCATTTACAGTTATCAGTCAAGATTCAAAAAGGGAACAACATGCAGCTTGTGAACAAAGCATTAATTTCACATGAAAGACACTTTAAGAATACCAGGAAACACAGTCAATATCATACATACTTGTCACCAGAACTTACCAGCCTACTATTGTCCATTAGATATTTCTACATTGTTGCTGTTTCATATTTGTCTGCAAGAGTCCAACAGCATATTTACAGTGTCATATTTAGCTGTTGCATGCACACACATACATATATATCTCCTCCCTGACCTTGTTCAGAATTGTTGGGCCCATGGTCACAACACAAAGTACTACATTGCCTGGGCTCTGTTAGGTTTTAGGAAAATAGCAGCATCTCAACACTGTCCAAACTTCATTGCCACGTTAACAATTCCTGCTTAGCTGAAAGGGTGACCATTTCCTTAGTGCATTGTCACATCACAAGCCACAGCACCCGAAATTCAGAAAGCACGTCTCGGTTGTGTTTGCATCAAGCAGGTTGCTTCATAGCCTCCAGCCTTGTTCTCTGAGCAGTTTAGCTCATGGTGAGCACCTTGAGCTGCCCACAACTAAACCTGTTGCTGAATCACTGAAAGAAAAGACTTGAAATGCCTGAGGTCTCATGCACTCTATTTTCTGTTTATTTCTGCCTTCTACAGTCGCTATCTGGCTCCACATGCTGCATACATGCAGAGATGGGGCACATGCAAGTCTACGGCCCTTTCCTATGATTTCTTTACCTTTCAATGAGTTGAAGGACAGTATTGAACATCTGTTTAAAGTCTGTGATTTGAAAAGATTATCCAGGACTACAGCTCATTTTACTGCCACTGTCATGTCCCTGTGGGGGTCAGGGGCTCCCTGGGGGCAGTGGGGGTTCCCCATGGATGGCAGCAGGGCAGGGCCTGGCAGCCAGGGCCCGTCCCACCCCCAGCCAGATGCAGGGCAGCCGAGGGGCACTGGGGCACCCCAGGCATCAGGCACCTTCCTGGAGATGAGCCAAGGCCAGGATAGGACATGGCCCATGGCAGGGCTGTGGGGAGCTGGAGACCAGCCCTGCTGCAGCATTGCTGGGGCAAGGGCTGACAGCCCAGGGGGGCTGACATGGGGTTCTGGCCCATGGGCAGGGTGGGGGGAAAGCCTCAGGGGGCTCACACAGGGTCCTGGGGAGCCCAGAGCACCTGGGCAGGGACAGTCAGGGCAGTGGGGACACTCAGTGACATGGCAACCACAACACAGCCTTTGTTCAGAGAAAAAAAAAATCTCTAATTCACTAACAGTGCTGACTTTGCAAACTAGATTTTTGTGGGTAGTGATGGGAATCCAGATCTGCTGGCTGGGTGTGCCCATGCCAAGGAGCGTGCTTACCCACCCCGGTGAAGATAAACCCAAATGCAGCCTGCCCATCCCCTGCTCTGAGGCAGCTGTGCTTAAGCCAGTTTTGACCCAAAGGCTAGGCAGTCAGCAGAGGTTTGTAAGCAGCCAAACTACTCATGTTGAAGGAGACCAGCCCCACCAGAGCCCAGCACCGTGCTGAGGAATCCATCTGCCTCTGAGGTGGGTGTGCAGCAGCCCAGAGCACAAGGGGGACAAGCTGGAGTTCATCAAGCCCCACCTAAGCACACCTGACATAAATTATGGCCTGAAGTTGGATAGCTCAGCATTTAGTTAGTTTTTAGATACTTCTGAACTAATATGTTTAAGAGATGAGCGCATTTTACTGGGGCTTGTTGTTTTAATTAGCATTACAAGAAGGAATTTCTGTAGCTGACAGAAGAATTGACAGCATAAGATTGCAATCCTTAACAAGTCTTTTTTCTACATAGGTCTCAGGTCATTAAGAGAATGCATTAGAAATTGTAAGTAAGTTGTAGCTCTGAAACTGTAATGTTTGGCATTGATTTAGAAATGCTTCCTGCACATTAAAGGGTATATGATTTTGCTGCTTGCAAGCACTACATTCCCCTACATTGTAGTCATAAATAGATCAAGTAATGCTTTTGCTTTTAATGGATACATCTACTCTTTTGAAGCAGTTCCCCCTGTGCTTTCATGTGCATGGCGCATTTGTTTGTATGGTGGAGTGAGTGTAGCTGGCATGCAGAAACTGGATTTCTTTCAGGTGAAATTAACTGCAAGATGAACTGCAGGACCACACGTAATATACTCCAGAAGCTCCAGCATTCAGTCTCTTGGACCAGTCTGAAGTTAGTCTGAAGTTAAAAAAATGCCCTCAAGTGTGTTGTGAGGTTGCAGCACAAACTGCCTCATACTGCAGATCCAGCAAGCATGGTCCCTGCTCCTTGCTAATGTAGGCAGAGCCTATACGACTTTATAGTTGGGGGTTTGACCAAACTTCACCCTTTAATGATGCAAAGATACTTTTAATACAGAAGGACGTGACATGATATATTTAAAATCCTCATTTCCACACACAATATTGCAGGTTGTATGTAATTTTTCCTCTTAAATGGCCTTATACCACGCTATATTCTACTACCTTGTCATGTTGTATGACTTTTAAAGAACACAGTTCATGTCCTCTTATTTCCCATTTTGGGTTTCTTTCTGTATTTATCTTTTATCTCTTTCAGTATTCCTCATAGTATTTCTAGAATTACAAACAAGAAGCTACCAAGTAACTAGTATATTGCTTTCAGCAGTAAGGCAGGTGAAATCTGGTAGATAACTTCCTGAAGAAGGTGGGATGAATGTTCTTTAAGCCCTTTGGCACTGCAGACTGGCTGAGCTGAGAGTTTAGGGTGACATAATACATTTTTCCATGTAAATGCAAGAAACTAAAAAAACACAAAGGAATCTAGGTTTCATCCATGTTCACAAAATCTGGTAAATGCATTAGCTAATGGCAGTGATTAATTCAGCCCTCATGTAAATGAAATGTGCTGTCAAAGTCATTTTTTAGTCTTAGTCCAAGTATAACTTCATCATCAGCTGTTGGCAATGTGTCACTTCCTAACTTTGGTTATTTCTCATCCATATGATCACTAACATATTAGCTACTCTGCATTATCACAATAATGCATATTTTGATACAAATGCATCAGTGTTTTCATAACACCACCAGAGCATTTTCCAGTGGCGATGTACTTTTCTTCAGATATGATCTCATGACTAAATTATTCCTGACTTGCTGCCACACACACCCCTAGGTCATGTATGTATTTTTCTTAATGGGTGAGCATAAATTCTACTGCGTGAGCAGAAGTGAAATATGCCTAGTAGGGAGGAAAACACATCCCTTGATGGGACTGAGGCAGGAAAAATAAATGTTGCTCAGTTGCTGCCCTTTCTCCCCTGCCCCTCTTTTATCTTTGCTCTTTTTTCATATATGTGACAGACAAATGAAGTGCAGCACTTCTAAATAACACATATTGCACCAGTATATAGTAAGAACAAAATAAGGAACACCATTTTCATGATACTTAAAAATCAGAGCTTAAAAAAGAGAACTAGTGTCATAGAACATGGAATGGGAGCCATTCCATGTCTTACTTTCCTGAAAATAGGAAAAAGACAGTAAACCCAAGTAAGGTTATCCTCATAAGGCACAGATGCCTCATCATGTTATTTGTCATCATTAGCTTGGCTGAGAGACTGGTGACCACCTTCCTCCACCTTGTGCCCATTGCCAGTCTTCAAGAATCCTTGCAGAATGCATCTATTTGCTTGCCAGGTTGCAGAGGCGTTTTGAAAACATCAAATTCACAGAGTAGCTGTTTCCAGACCATAAAATAGTGCTCCATGTGCTTGGTTGCAGCAAGAATACTGTTAAGGCTGTGTAAGCACTTAAGTGGCAAGAACAACATTGCAATTTAATACATTCCCCTTACTTTGCTACTAAGACCTCCTCTGGAGGTCAAAATATTCCTTTGGGGGGATGGACAACAAAACAATACAAGGATCCAAGAGCTACAGCTCAATAGCGTTAATAAATAGCAAAGCACCTGGCAAAACATTGGCTGGAATAGCAGAACCTGGTGTGTGTGTGGGAGCATTATCATTATTTTCTCGACAACCTTTAATTCAAGACAATGTTTAAATCAATTAATCAATATATATGATTTCCCAGCTAAATAGATCATTGGCTGAGATGTCTGTCTAAATTTTGCTTCATAGCATCATTGCTGTGATAGAAATTGCTGCTTCTAAAAGGGGAAGAACCAGCATATGCAAGCATCGC
Organism: Pterocles gutturalis; assembly: GCF_000699245.1. Lineage (NCBI taxonomy): Eukaryota > Metazoa > Chordata > Aves > Pterocliformes > Pteroclidae > Pterocles > Pterocles gutturalis. The sequence goes on from NW_010107870.1 coordinate 12,423, forward strand.
TGCTACAGAGTGGCAGAGAAACTGAAGGCTTGTTTTGCAACTATGTAAAGCTTGTTTTGTCACATTAACACCAACTGGAGGTACAAAAGCTCCTGACCTCTGACAACTGAGCTGTTTGTTCAGTCAGGTGCCTAAAAAGAATCAGACATTAAAATCTGCAAGCATTTACATTTGAGGATTGTTTGGGGTCTCTAATAATAACTCACCAGATACTTGCAGTCATGTGAAATGGCTCAGCCATGTCAGACGGACCATAATGACTCACTGGCATCAGTCTGCGTTCCTGTTTGCACACTCAGATTTGCCTAAACAATATCCTGCATGAAACTTGCAGAAAGAAACACTGGTTAGAGGAGTTAGAGTCTGGAGGAAAGCCAAGGAATTATTTTATCCACAGAAGGTTAGATTCCTAAGTAAAGTCGCAAAATCTGGGCACATATGGATTAGTATAAGAACTAGATTAGCATAAGAAATATGGAGTCCCTTTGTATGATGTATTTACACCAGCACAATACATAAAGCTGTAATTGTGCTTGCATTTTATATCTGCAGATGGTTGAAAGGCAGAAAGGTTATGTCAATTTTTGTATTTACACACACAAGTCTAGTACTTATATTGAAAATAAATAGAGGATTTAGACTTATTACCCCTGAAAAAGGTTGCATTCCACAAGAAGATCTTATTAAAATAGACCTAGGCCCTCAGAATTTAGGTATTCAGCACTGCTGAGTGCATCTTGTAAAACCTAAGACAGAAGTGCTCTCTGTAAAGTCAATGTATCTCTTCTTGAGCGGCCTTTTAAAGCTATGGCCAAAATAATATTAAAAAAGATAAATAATGTAACAGGATTTATAGTTCACATAGTCACACATGCACAGTTATAGGAGCCACTTGAAAGAAAAGATTCACTACGATTTTTCTACATTAAGTTATTAAAAGTTGTATATTAATACAAAAGAGAGAGCAAAGAAGAAATGAGAAATTTGTCTGAAAACAAAACTGCATATTTGTACTAATCTGCAGAATCAATCGTGGGGAAGGGGTACATGTTATGAATGGGGAACAAAATATATGCTGTTTTAATACTGAACATTTTGTATTAGTATGAGAAGTATGGCATAATTGTTTTCTCATATGCTGAGGAACAAGCTACAACTGACTTGACTGAAAAAAGTACAGTAAGTTGGAAGAACAAAATGAAAACTATTTCAGAAGAGCAGCAGTAGCTTTCAATTGCTCCCTGACTAGACAACACCTTACTTGTTACTTAGGCATTATTATAAGCCTGCCAAGGACAAACAGTCCAAGAAGGTCATTCCTTCTGTAAGGCCGGTTTGGCTTTTCTCCTGTACTGAACCAGTGGGTTTTATTTTATAATGAAAAGGAATCCTGCGAAATTGCTTAAAAGCACTGGTTTCTGGTGTGTGCTTCAGTCTAGACTGCCTTGTCTACACTGAACTGCTAGAACATGATGGGTAACAGCCTTTCCAGGTACTCATAAGAGTTGTATGTCAATAGGGACTAATACATCATCTAATCTGACCTGCAAGACATCAAAACACCTTACATTTCATCCACTTATTTCTGTATTAAGCATAATAATCTATTTGGCTAAAACTTTTCTCCCAGAAAGGCATCCAAGCTTGAGCTGAATATGTTAAGAGAGAACTCTCTGCCTTCTCCAATAGTGTGTTCCAATCTGAGATAAAAAATGGAGGCCTACTTCCTGTTTGCAGGTGTCCATCCAGATTCTGCTTCAAACCACTGGTATTTGTTAAGTCTTTCACCATTACTGTATTAGCAACTCTAGCATTCATTATCCCACCCCACCTAGAGAAACCTGCATATTTTTGAGGAATTGCCTCTTGGTACATTCTTTAATCAAGTCTTTTTAATCTTCCCACTGTAAATCATGTTCTGTGATCCTAAAATTATTTTTCTGTACCTCTTCCATTGTTCCAAAAGTCCTTTGGAGAAAGTAGATATTGGAAGAACAGCATTTTAGCACTCTGCTACTCCTTCTTTGGGTGTATAAACTTAATGATCACATAATCCTCCCTCTACACTATCATTCTGGCAATTCATGCCAAGTTAAAAGGACACTGTCAGTAGCTCCTTTTCACAGCCACTCTTTCCAGGATACAGTTTGCCTTTCACAGCGCAGCATGTGAATGCCTTGCCTATGTCAAAAAGACACAGTTTATCAAGCAACCCAAATTCCAGTGTAGGACTGTCTTGTCTTGATGATTACTCAGTCTTCTTCAGTCCTTGGAGCAACTGTGTTCAGCAGTAATTTTTCAAGTCACACAGATAATGTCAATTGAACTAGATCTAAGGCAGATATTATAAACGGATCTTAGAATAACATTTCCTCACCAACAACTGCCTTATTCGTAATATGCCAGTTAGTCTATTCTTATCCCATTTAATATATGCTTCATTGGTATTGTGGAGTATTTACTTTTTAAATTAGACTTCATTCTACATTATATAAAGGCTTTCAAAGCCGTAGGTAGATTACAATCCTGCAGTTACCATCACCTCCCAAACTAGTAATTGCAAAGGTAAACATCAGGTTTGTTTGACAGCTAATGTCAGGGTAGCTAGCCTGGGCTTGCTCAGGTCAATCTTCCTGTGCATTGTAAACATCACCACCACATCACCACTCTCCTATTTTTTTGAAACTTCCCTGCTATTATCAGTATTTATTTTAAAAGCATGGCATTAGGCCAAAGATTTCCTTTACCACCTATTCAAGTATGTAATCAATGCAGAATTCAGTTCAAGACAGACAGAAGGTATGATGTCTCTGCATAATTATCTCATCCAGTTTGGGTAACAACTAAGCTGATTGATTGTAAAGAGGTCATAGATGAGCCATGCACGAGAGCTGTTTGTCCTTCAGCACCTCCCACAGTTTCTATGTCTCTCAGAAAAGGGCACTGCCCCCTCTACCACCAGCTCACATCTCACACGGCACAGTTCATCAGCTGCAGGGTAGAGAATTAGACAGGCCTAAGCCCACAAGGAGTACAAAACCAAGCACATACCACTAATGAGGAAACAGTAACTGAAGCAAAGGCAAATGTGTGCTCTCTGTGCTGGATGCCAGTCACTCGAATGGTGCCTGCAATGAGTGTACGCACTCAACAAGCACAGCATAGAGCAAATCCTCAGCTTTCTCTGGGTCTATCTCCTTAGCCACAGGCTCAGATTTCAAGGAAGCCAAAAAGACCTTTGCCTCCCTCCTTTGCTTCATTTCCAGCAGCATTAACACAGCATGGCACAGAGCAACTGCTTTCCTTTGGCTCTGCTTCAGGAACAGGACTGGTGTCAGCGCAGCTGACTGGACCCAGTAGGTGGGAATAAACCTTTCCCCACAGCTGCAGAAGGTTCAAGTCACCCTTTCTTCTCCAGAGCATCTAGAGCCAGGGCTATAAGTGCTAGGGCTATAGGTGGTGCTAGGTCTATAGGTGGTGCTCCACACACAGAGGTTTGAGCTGTTAGGCTTCCCCTCCCACTTTTATCTAGCAGACTGTGCCAAGAAGTGAGGAATAAACAGGGTTCAGGGCATTCATTCACACTGAGCCTGCGTCTGTTCCCACTTTGGTTTTCTTTGCCTCAGCCTGAGCTGAAGTGGAGTTGTTGATGTGTATGGCAGCAGGCAATGAAAGGTGACTGTTGCAAGGAGGAATTCTTTACAACAGATGTTTTTTAAATAAAGTGGGGTTTTCTCATCTAATGCTTTTAGCAAACTCTAAGAAAGTCAAAATCTGTTCTGAATATATAAATATTGAGCTTCATGAAAAGATGTATTTATCTTCTCATGCTCTTTTACTTTACATATAATTTGGGGGTTTTTTTTTCTCTCTTTTATCTACAGGGGTGCTTCTAAAACAGGATTCACTGTCTCATAACATTTCTTACCTAAGGAGTCAGATAGCAATTAATGACTTGTTGGAAGAGGAAAATGTTATTTTCCAACCAAGTTTTTTACTCCTCAGAAGAAAACAAATTAATGAGAAGAAACAGAAAAGAAAAAAATTATTGTTATTGTATCTTATTGAGAGCTAATAGATTTATCTCAACAGCCTAATCCTTGATATCTATTCTTCATTTTTAGAGTAAGTTCTTCTATCTGAGATAGGTTGAGCTCCCCTGGAGTCCCTAGATCCCCTGCAGAGCACTACCAGAGAATCCAACTAGAAATTCTGTCAAAGAGGAGCACAATGCTGCAAAACTCCAGTGGTGATAAGAAGGGTCCTCGTACCAGGCAGCTTTGAGTGCTGCTACCAAGAAATTTAAAAGAAAGCCCATGGAACATCTAAAGTTTTTCTCTTGCAAGTGGTATGGCACTTCAAACTGCTTCAGAAAAATTAATTAATTTAGCCAGAAAGTCATGTGGAGTATTTAATTCTGCAAAATATGTAATAACTCAAATTATAATATACCCAGTACATCAGAACTAGTACCCTTCAGACTGATGAATGAGCAGAAACATATATAGGCTGAAATAAGAAGACATTCATATAGAACAAACACTGAGTCCAGGGATGCACCTAAAGCCCTGTACACCATTTACATCTCTAGAGAGTTAAGGAATCCATTAGAAAGTATCTGAGCTGTCTGCAACAAAATTTTTGACCCGTGGTTGTTTGCAGTAGAGGATAAATTTTACTGGGTTATGCTAGAAAGGTCTTCTGAGTGGCAAAGGATATACATAACCGTCCTTCATTTTGTGCTTTTTGTTTCTGCTGTATACATTCAAAAGAAGTTGTCTTAAAATTTAATTGTCCAGTTTGTAATACAGATGTTTTAATTAGAGCACATAAACCTTCAGATAAATTTAACCAAGAAGCTGAGTTTAACCCTGAGATGCTGCAGTGATATATTACTCCACATACCATATTGTAATTACATCACCAGATGGTTAGATACCAGCCTAATTGTATTTTGAACACCTACCTATTCCCGGATGTTGCATTCTTGCACACAGACAAATTCTGTCAGAGGATTTTAAAACACATCACAGAGATGGCTGTCACAATCACAGAGCTTTGGATTGCAAAGCAGAGATACAGAGAACATGTACTCATCAAAAATCCCACCAGCCTTATGAAAGTAGGCTTATTAAAGTAGTTGTGTACTTTAATAAGCAGTTTAGGCTACCTAATGCATAGCTAGGCTTCAGCTTTCCAGCTTTAAAGAATACCTGGGTTCAGTGTTGAAAACATACCACTCAGGTTGAAATAAACCCTGATATTAAAATACACCGGCAGAAGGCTATTTGCAAGTAATCAAGGCAATTATCTGGTTGTGATTCACCTCTTGCCTGGGAGTTGTGTTCTGTTAACTTTTCTCCATCTGAACAGTCGTGTTGAAAAAAACGATGGAGGAGCCTCTGGATCCTAAAAGCAACGAAGTAGAGTTGTTTTCCTTGCAGGTCAGCGTATTTTTACTTGCTGGCCAATGCTGTATTTCTCTACCCTCTAGTGGTGAAAACACAATGTCAGAAAACAACTTCAGTAAGTTTTAAAAATATCACCAAAATTTTAGCTAGAAGATCTTGAAAGCACTTGGAATTTCTTAATGAAAGACAAATGACATTTTATGTTGAAATAGGATACCAAAGCACTTAAGGAACCAAAATGCAATAGGATTCCGCAAGTACCGAAGTGTCCACGTTAACAAACCCAGCCTGGAATGAGGGCTGCAGGGAGTGAGAGTGTGCATTACTAATAGAAAATGAGGCATGACTCAAATAACTGCTTGTTATTTATTTTGTAGAGTATTTTAACTAAGACTCTCGGATTGAAAGTGTAATGCATATGCAACATGTTGCTAGCAGAGCCAGAAAAAGTTAAGGTTTATGCACGGCTTCTAATCACATCATAAAAGCATATATTATAGTACAACCCAAGAAATGGAAAAATGCAATCTTGATTTTTATGTTAAAAAGCTTGTTTTCCTGATGGTTATGGGCAAGGCTTTTGTCCAGTCATCAGACTGAAGAGTATTAGTTGTGACATACCAGCTATATTCTAGTTGTATTTGTTATGTATTTTGCATAATTTAAATGCCTATCTGACTTTCTGGCTAAATTAAGACAACAAGCTGGGATAACTGAAATAAATGCCACGCAAATGTTGCATACCCAAAAATGTGTTAAAATACTTAAAATACATAGGAGCCCATAAATAAATTTATCTTAACTACTTCTCCTTTATTTCACCATCTTCAGTTGTTGCCCTTTTAGACTATTTCTGCCTTAGAGGTTGTAGTATGTTGCAGTAAATGCAACAGAATTTAGCTGATCATTAATATCAGCGCCTAAATAATGAAGAATAGGACTTCCTTATTGGTCTGAGCATATGGAAGCTGTCAATACACTTTGGATCACAGTTGCTACATTAATGAATGCCTGAAACTTCCACGTAAAAGTAATACCAAACGCTGTTCATAGAATGTTCTCTTCAGTACAGGAAATTGTTTGGCTATGGTAATTAGCATGTCTTCACATACATTTTCCATAGCTATTAACAAACTTGTTAGCTCTGTAGCATAACAAATATTCTCCTAATTACTCATCTGGACCTGTTTTCACTGCTAATATTCTGCTTTTAATTTTCTTGCATGCATATATAGATAGATACACATACTGTGCACATATGTACCATAATGAAATATATATGAAAAATAATTCACTCTCGTAAGTGCACAAGAAATGTAAATCAATTTAGGGTTGCTAAGACGTAATTTCCCCAATGCAGAGTCTGTAAAGGACAGAAGTGAATAGCTGTGTCATTCAAAAGCCCATCTCTGCTTTTAACAATGAGGGCAGCCTTCTGGGCAGTCTCCAGAAACGACATGGGGAGCTGCAGACGTCAGAGCTGAGTCTGCTCAAGTCAGAGTGGCATTTCCACTATTTTCATGCCTGTCTAAAAGAAGTTGAGCTCCAAATCCCAGCACAATTCTCTTCCTTCTTAACCATACTAGAAGAAAATGGATGAAGGCAGAGAGAGAAAAGAGAGATGTAACGCAGCCCCAGTGCTAGCAGAAACAGCAACCTATGTCAGAGGACATAGCGGGGTCAGGTCCCAGACATTTCAGCAAACACTGGGACCGCAGCTGAGTGGGCAGCCCAGGCTCCCTGAAATGCTGAAGGGTGTCCCCACACAGGAGTATGTGTAGGAAGAGAGAGCTGCTGGAGAAAAGTCAAGACTCTGCTTAGGGAGCACATGTCTCTCCAGGGCTTCTGCAGTGAAGTGAGCACTTAGGATTAGTAGAGTCTGAAACAAGGGGGCTCGGTTCAGGGTGTGCTGTGGGGCTGTGATGGGGCAGGAGGGGAGAGGGTTTGCAGGGGAAAGAAATCTGGGAATGAATGAAGAGCCTGCAGCCCCTCTGGGTCCTTGGTAAACCTGGATGTAGATGTAGCCCACATTGTTGATGATCAAAAGCTAGGAGAGCCCCAAGAGACAAACACTGGCTTTGGCAGCATAGCAGAAATAAAGTACCTGTTATTGCTGAGCACTTATGGTTGGAGACCAGTTAAGCTGTAAAACTACAGGGGAAACTCTCGGTTTGTTTAATATTTTGAAACTGGCCAATGCCTGTAACACAATATGGGAAGGAAGGAAGTCTGCAGTTTGCGGGAAATGTGATCTGCTTCACTGGTAAACCCAAGCTGGTAAATTCCAGGATAAAACTAAAAATAAGGAGACTTTTAAATGAGTGCTATGGTTAGTAAATATGTGGCATGTAAAATACAAGGAAATTGTACTTGTTTTCTGTAGAAGTATTTTGCCAAGTATTAGAGACTTTTTCATTTTAAAAATGAAAGAAGGGAATTCTAGTTCTGCTTCTGAAAATCTGCTGAACACAATGCCAGCTGTACTACCTACTTACTTATTACTTAAACTTCTGTAACAAGAAAATGAAAGAGAATTCACAATTTCAAAGACATTTCTTAATGACTCAATAGATATGTACAGAAGGAGCAAAAGATAAAACTTTCTAACTACATTTGTGGGTATATTCTGTAGTGCTGACCTTCCCCCAGCTACACTAGCAGTAGAATTTAATTCTCTGGCCATTAAAAAGGGGGGTTTACAGTACTTAATTATAAACCACAGAAGGCCAAGAGGGAGGGAATGGGTAGGAAAATCAGACATATTAAAATAAAATGTACACATGAGGGAAAAGGAATTAAATATATGACTTCATAAACTGATAGGTAACTGGCGTAGAGAGAGTGAAGTATAGTACTCAGCATTTTTATAGGGCTACAGATGCTACACGATTTGGGTTCCAGATCACAGCATGTAAGGTACAAGCAAAAATTCCAAGGGTATTCTGATATGTTTGTCTACTCACCTCCCCCAAGCCTACAGATGCTGAAGGGAGATATTAGAAGAAGATACAGCACATTCATGAGTGAAAAGGATGAAAGCACATCCATTTTTGGAGCACTTAAATGGCACAGTGGAATGTGATATCAGCCAATCAGTTCTGCTGAAGATGCATTTTGAAAAAAAAAAAAAATCCCTTCTAGCATTTTAGTTTGTTTTAGCTGTTTCTTTCCCACAGTACATTGGCAAAAATGCATTTCACACCTTTGACCAACACAGCTATGCCAGCAGAAGTCTGTAGTACAACCTTGGCTTAAGAATGCCATTGATATAAAAACATTTCAGGCCTCCTAATCCATGTTTTTGTTCCATGTAGACCAACCATCACAGCAAAGCTGTTTCTTTGTTGCTTCATTAGGAATGTTCCCACCATTGACTTCTGGAGCAAAGTTGCATTCCCTGAAAGTGCAAACTATCCCTGTGACGAACCTGCACATCTCCTTCCTCAGTGCTGGAGTCATTTAGGTGCTGAGCTGTTGCAATTGCAATAGATGATTTATGTGACTTGTGATTTTAAACAGGCAATGGGATCTACTCTGAAGTCAGTCCTCAGTTCTGAAAGACTAGTGCTCTTCTGCAGGCTTGTAATACAAAAATACTATTTAAAAAGACTTTGATTTAACAAGAACTATTTTTAATGCTCTGTATTTACAGGTCAGTGTTCTCCTTTCATCTCTCCATTGTTTTTTCAGTGGTGACGGTTACAATTAGTAGGCTTGAAATCAAAATGTATCATGGCTTTTGAAATGCTAAACTCAGAAACTGCAGTTTGTGGCAGATGCCAGAAAAATACTGAAGATTATTTTTAAGCTGACTTGTGAACTGCAGTAACAAGACTACATGTCTATAAATCTAGAATAGTAACCGTTACCAAAATGTACTCCAGGGTTTCTTTTTGACTTTGCCATTGGGTCTGTTTGCAGACAAACATGAGTGTTGTTCTGTCCCCTGCAAGTCATATGCAATCTGCATACAACACTTGCTGCATGGTATGGCTCCCAGCTTTTTTAAGGAGTCTCAAGACCTTTTACCTTATATGATTCCATACCTCTGTGTATGCTAAATTATAGATTTCCTCTATCATGGGTTTAAATTATCACTTTCCAGTAAAAAAAAAAATTGACCTGAATATGAAATACATAAAATTGTTAGGTTGTTTATTTTACTAGAATTTTATATAATTTACAATTATTAGTTACCATTATTATTAATTCCTGATTAATAAGCAATAGAAACTAAAGCTTCCTGTATTTCATCTTGAAGAAAACACTCTTGGTTTGGTTTGCGCTTTAATATTTTCAGTGTAAATTTTATTCAAGCAGCCACAACTGCCTAAAAACTATTCTAAAGCTATTTTGCTCTTCTTTCCCATATGAAAAAAACAGAAATATTTTAAATAAGCTCTGTAAATTCTGGTATGTACATATGTATACACAGACATTAAGCTATGGCTACCTTCACTTCAGTAGAAGGGACAACAAGAGACCACATTCCTGTTATTAAGCATTTAACTTATACGTGACTGTTCCTAAAAAGCAGTTTCCATGCAGACCGCCATGGATGCCTACATGGCCTGCATTGTCCGGAGAGGTCAACAGCAAGAGTGATGACATGGTGCTTAGAGGAGGTGGGTGCCCACCTAGAGCGGCATACGGAGACATGGCCACCTCTGTGGGACAACGCAAGGACTGTGCACTCCTGAGTGAGAAGAAGCCAACAAAAAAAGAAGCTGTAGACCTGTGACAAAAAAAAAAGTGCATGACCACGGGCAGCAGAAGGGCCTCAGGAGTCTGAATTAAGCACCCTCTTGTGCAAGCAAGCACAAGAAGAAGACTCTATTTTTTTTCTATTGAAGATCATCCACAGCAGTTTTTCCTGAGCTGGACAGAGTGGTCATGGCCGTTTTTGTTTTTAATTACCTTATTATAAGCTATAAGCTACTCTGAAGAGAGCTAACATCCATCTCTCTTGTAAAAGGTGGGATTCCTGAAAGAGAAATCCAGAGACGTGGTTCCTGTTGTAAGTGCTCTTTCTACACTTTATTCATGGCCTTTAATTAAACCAAAAAAAAAAAAAAAACCAACAAAAAAAACCCCACAAAAAAACAAACAAACAAACAAACAAACTCAGAACCCACCAAAAATCATGGGAGTAAGATCCAGAAAAAAAGGTTTCCATTTTTTTAGCTAAATTCCCATCCCACTCTGCTGAAGAGTTAGATCATGCCCACATACACATTCCTGGCCCCTACCATTTACACTGGCCAAAGTGGGCTGTTATGCTTAGACAACACAGCAAATTGTTTTTCATAAAAGGAAAAACATACTGATTTTTAGATTTCTTTGAGAGGTTAGACGGTGTATAAGTAATCTGAATCACTCTCTGAGGCTTGTGAGCAGCAGCCTTCTGAGTCGAGCATTAGGCAGGCATTGGGCCATCTGAATTACTGCTTTACCCCAGAGCAGAAGGGCACTTTTAAAGTGACTCTACCACTCACCCCCACTTACTGCACTTTGGCTAATGTTGCAGAGCAGTCCTGGAGTGCACACACCAAGCTCCTTCCCGGTGCTGCAAACCAGGATTACGTGCTCCAGGACAACAGGTAAGGCTCTGCAAGTACTCCTGGGCATTCAAGCCTTGAACACCTAGTCTAAATCAGAGTTCAAAGAAATAACACCATTTCATGTCATTGTGCAATAACATTTAGAACGGTAGCGTGTGAATCAAATGTTCTTTGAAACATAACAAGATTTCAAAAATAAATTAGTCACTAGAGGGAGCCTCTTAATCATTATATTGTAGTATCAAACCGCTACTACCTTGGACCTTCAACTCATAGATGCTGAAGTACTTTAATAGAGTCAGTGGGTGCAACTGCCTCCAGTACTCAGTAAGAAAATGAGGGTAAAAAAACAAGAGTAGGCAAGGCTTCTGCAAAATTCCACATTCATTCCACATTCTGAACAGACTTTCTAAAGATTTCCCCACAGAAAAACAGGTAGAGCCAGTTAGTGCAGTGGCTGGGAGCAGAATGAGCTTTGCCTAGACCTTTAAGAAATGCCATCTTTATATGGCACCAGTGAGAGGGCATTCACCTTTCCCTCCTTCAAAGATCAAACACCAAAATAAGCACAAGTTGTCACTGCGATAGGAAAATCTTTAGACCACAAACACTACCCTCCCTCCTTTATCTTCATTATGCCATAGCTGGTCCAGGAGGTAATTCCCAGCAGCCAGATTTCAATGAGTGCTACTTACAGCAGTGTCTAGCTCTGTCTATGTTAGAAGAAGGCTATGTACAAAACAACAAAGACATGTTCCTGCAGTGTAACTGCAGACGTCCATTCAATTTTCTGCTATGCTCTAAATTTAGTAAATAACATAGCAGTTATAGTTTGTGGTTTTCCGTTACAAATACTATAGAATTTGCATGAAGTCCTGGAAAAACACAAGGAGAATAGGAGAGCTGTGGAGGAGACCCCAGCTGCAAGAGGAGCTCTCCCAGTCAGCAGGGCCCAGCTGGGATTGATTGCAACCTGGACAGAAAAACCCAGCACCTCAGAAAGTGCTTTCTTTTCAGAAAATATACAGCAGCAGAGGGCATCAGACAACAAGAAATCCTATATACATTAATGAATCCTGAAGCGCTAAAGGCATAGTGAAGGGAAATGGGAAGTGGAAAGGTACAGACTGAGATGCTATAACACGGATGGAGATAAAAGAAGCAGGAAGTGAGAGAAGGAAAACCAGGCACATCACTTCTCCTGGGTGTGTCGGCTGTAACCAACCACTCCAGCATGGAAATGCTGGGGTGGGAGAAAGCAGGGGAGGGATCACCTGTGATGCTGTAACCAGCCTCAGAGGTGCTCCACTAGCAAACCAACCTGAGCTCTGCAATTGGTGATGAAACACCAACTTATATCAACGTCTCCCTTCTCTTTTAAGATATGAAAACACAATAAATTCTGGCGGTAAATTAAGATTGCTGCTTGATAGTATCTCATGGTCTCCCAAAACTCTTGGTACGACAGGACTCAAACAAGAAAAATCAAGAAAGAAAGCATTAGCCAACATGTAACCTTAATTTGTTCCTTTAAGCGATGACTAGGAAACAGGCAGTGCTCAGAAGTGAGGTCAAATGACTCATTTTCTGCAAAAGCAAACTCAGATCTGTCTGGCATTTCCTCCCCACACCCTGAAACCGTTTCTCACTGTGTGTGAAGGAGATGACCTTGTCATTGCTGCAGGCACTCGGGGCTGCCATGAAGTGAAGATATTTGCTCAATTTCTATTTCTACAGACAAAGAATTGCTGCTTCGTAAGTACAGCAATTTTCTGTTTTCCTTGGTGGAAATGAGGAGAGGTTTACAGGGAACCCTTATTTATAGTGCCTTTCATTGGAGTGTCTCAAGCTTGAAGGAGGTCTTTCCCTTCCCTTGAGAAACCGCTGCTTGGGCAGAAAGCATTTTAGCTACATTTCTGGTGTTCCCCAGCCCGACCCTCACACATGTATGAATGTCATCATTGTGCAAACAGCAGTGGGATGTGCAGTTTAAGGGACTCCAGGATCAGTTAGAACATCCAGCCGCTTGCAAGCTCCAGCATAACACGTCTTTCCTGTGGCGAAGTGCGCATGAGCAGCTGGGGCAGATTAAAGGACTGCCCTCAGAAACGTATGTTAGATGCTGTGCTGTAGCAGCAGTCGTGCTGAAAAATTTGGAATGGTTTTAAGTCGACTGAAAATAAGCTCGCACTCCAGTCTATCCGCTGCCTGCTTTGAGCATAACTTCACCAGGTACCGTATTCTTCCCTTACTATGTTGGGAAATGCACAGGAAAACTCTAATGGGCATTTGGAAAATATTTTTGCTTCTGTAGACAAAAATATCTCAAGGAAGTTTTTTAAAGCCATTTCCCCTTACAGCAGCATTATTCTCATACATCTCTGTGTATAAAATGAGAGCTGCAGGCAACTTGTCACTAATCTGGCTTTTGTCTACATCAAATCTACAAAATAGGAATTTTTAGAAGACATTTTCACAGACTGAACAGTACCAAATTGAATGGAATTACCTATTAGACTTTTCACTGAGTGTTGCCAAACTGATGCCACAAATGGGTACTGTTCCTGTGAAAAGTGTATCTGAGTGCATCTAAAAACATGAATATTTTCTCTTATGCTAATTGCCTTGAACTGGGATTTCAGTATCTTGTAAATATTTTGATTGAAAAGTAAAGATGGATTAAAACAGTTCCATCAGTAAAGGAAAACAGTAAAATATGAAAGATATGCAAGTTATACCCCCCCCCCCCCCGATTATTAAAAAGGATGAAGAAAGGGATAAAATCTAAATTACTTTGGGAGTTAAATAATGGGAGAGTACAGAAAGAGTTCTGCTTTAAGCCAAATTCAATTCAGATAGCAAAGGGGACTGTTGGCTTACAGCATGGCTTAAGTGCCCCTTTGGCAGAAGTAGTCCCAAAGAGGCCCCCAAAAAGGCAGCCTCCAAACTGCTGGCAGCTGAATCAGGTGGGTGCTTGCTGCTGTCCCAGAAGCCAGGGCTCAGCAAGGACCTGCATCACAGCACAGGGACCTGGGGTCCCCCTGGTTTCTCAGAAAGGGGAGGAACAGGGCAAGCTGCTTTCACTCTCCCTCATGTTCCCACTCGAGCTGCTAAAGTCTCTCTGACCAGATTCCCATCACCTTGCACTAAGGAAATGGCTTGTCAGGGATAATATCAATCAGTGCCGTAACCGTTTTCTGTATGTTACCTGGTATTTTACAGGCAGCTTCTGAGGAAACTCAGCCTTGAGCTCCAGCCTGTGTTTTCATAGAATCATAGAATCGTAGAATGGTTTGGGTTGGAAGGGACCTTAAAGATCATCCAGTTCCAGCCCCCCTGCCATGGGCAGGGACACCCTCCACTAGACCGGGTTGCTCAAAGCCTCATCCAGCCTGGCCTTGAACACCTCCAGGGATGGGGCATCCACAGCTTCTCTGGGCAACCTGTGCCAGTGCCTCACCACCCTCATAGTGAAACTCTTTTGGAGGCACATAACATGTATTTGTAAAAGTGAGAGGAGTTCTCCATTGTCTTTCCTATACATACTGAAGATGCAGCAATGGCACAAATCCAACTGCAGGAAACTAAGTCTGAATGTCTGTAGATAGCAAAGCTGCACCAGCATTGGTGCTTGTAAATACATGGTTAGAGCTGTTTGGATGCCAGTTTCCAAAGCATAGAAATCTAAATTTTCCCACTGAGGACTGTAGAGTTGATGAATAAAGTGTAAGAACTATGGATATTAACTAAGCTGCTAAATACTATAATTTCTGGGAAAAACAATCAAACAAACAAACACACAAAAAAAAATGAAACCAACATAATTTACAAAAATTGAGATTCTTGGGTTTTTCAACCAGTCATGGGATAACTTTGAAAGGAGTCTGTTTTAAAGCTTTGAACCAAGGTCATTTGGCCCATACTTCAAAACCTTTAAACAGTTTGTCTTGTCCTGGCAGTGAAAGAGGAAGCCTCAGTGGAACTTTTGCAGAAAGCCGTGCAGAGAGGGGGAAAAGAGTATCATACCCTGAAATCTGACACATACAAAGAAGGAAAAGGCTCAGCTCAGAGTCAAACAACAGGTGGTCACAAATTCAGTGTCCTCTAAGGAAATGTCATCATTGGAAGAGGATGACTAAAATTTCTACAACTAAAGATATCCCTTACAAGCCTGAAAGGAAACTTGGCACACTATGTGAAGAAGCAGCAGGCTGCTACTAACTCTGTGATTACAGAAAAATAAATGATATTGAGGACTGGATTTTAAAAAGCTCTTCTCTTCCTTTCTGAACAGTAAGTATTTTTCATACAGCTGAGTCGTGTAACAAAAGAGAATTATTTTTCTGTTTTAAGTTATACTTCTTGACACAAAAAATCCTCTAAGAAGTGAAGAAGTGCTGTCAATAAAAATAATATTAAAGCCTGTACTCTTTTTCATTTAGGGTCTGATCTGAGGTTCACTGAAGTAAATAAAACAGAGAGAATGTTGATAGGCTTGATTAAACTCTTTATATTGCAGTGACTACTAGGAAGATGCAGACATGACAAGGCTCTCTCTCTCGGTTTTGCAGGATCTGAACATTCCAAATGCAGAAATGATTCGGCAACTAACATCTTATTGGTAAGAAAAAAGTTAATTAATTATTGTTATCTCATACTTAGATCTAAAGTGAGTGAACTTTCATAATCACATAACACTGTATTATAAAGGAGTAGGTTTGTTTACCTATAAAGTATACTCACAGTGTTGGGTTTTTTTTTGTTTCTTTTTCTTGTTCTTAACTTTTTCACAACACAAAGGTCCCAGTATGGGTGAGAAGGATGTCAGAGGAAGTTGACCACATTCTCAGTTTCCAAGACCAACTTCTAAAAAACGTCCTAAGCCACTAAAGCAAAATCACTGATACGTCATTAGTCACATGTAAATTCCCAAGTGAGACTGACCACAGGAAGTTTGGAAACAATCGAAAAGGAAATTTTAAACTTATAGTCCCGACATTTTCCTTTTCATGACATCTATTTGGGCCAATTATCAAAATTTAAAACACCTTCTATGTCTGGTCAGAGAGTGGTCTGGTCTATAGCCAAGTTCGCGTGGGAGGGTCTTCAGCCACATGTAGTGGGAGTGATGAATGGCCAGGTCATTGACTTCTTTCATTCCTCTTTGTTTCAGGACATCCCTGGTCACACCCCTGATTTTGGGTCTGCTTCTGCAGCCACCACTTACACAGCTTTCCATCATCACACAGCCAAACATTGTCCTCTTGATGGCTGATGATCTCGGCATAGGGGATGTAGGTTGCTATGGAAATGATACTATCAGGTAAGGAAACTGAGCATAACACTGAACAGAGCTGGTGTGTTATTGAATGTAAGACTGCAATCCTCTGCCTATCATCAGCTATTTGAGCTGTCTTTGAGTTAATTTCCTGGAGAAATGGAAGGATTTCCCACAGGTGCCACTAATGGTAAATGTAAAGCGCTACCAGGATTATCTCACAGCCTAGAGGGCATTCCCAGGGCCAACTCTGCTATCCCAGACTGCTTTGCTGTGGGAATACATCAACTGTTCTTGTCTATTCCTTAATTGTCCGACACTGAGAAACAGCTAAGCTCTTGCATACACCCAAAGACAGAAATATTGATCCATTTTTCAATTTAGCAGGTCTCATTGCCTCATTTAACTCTATTTTTCTATTCTTTCCTAGTCTCACATTAAAATACAGTATAAATCACTGCAATGAGCTGTGTTACTAGGAAATACTTTTCAGACCCAGAGACATAAAATTTGCCTTCTCTTTGAAAATCATGCCACGGTATTGCCTGCGGGCTTCCTACTAGCTTGTCACTTCTTTGAACAAAACCATATTTGATATGATAACTCCCTTCATCCAGCAAAGTTCTCAGAATCTCACCCTGATCAGCACCGGCTGGCAAGTTTCTGATAGGTAGCTTATGATCATAGGTAGCTGATGATGCTCTGCAAGGCTGGACCTCCACTTCAGCACAGCATCATCCCCAAGGGATGAGATTTATTTTCAGAAGCAGTGGGGTACGTTTCTGCATGACCCTACATAGGACTTGGGAAACAAGAAGGAACAATTGGCCTCAAATTTATCCAGATAGCAATTGTTAAGGAGAGGGGGGACAGGGAGGGGGGAAGTGCTTCCCTGTCACTTGAGAAAATGAAGATAAAATAAAATTTTAAAAAATATTTCTTGGCCATCTTCAAATAGAAGAAACTTGCTAAAATAAAGGTAAGCATATTATTTCTCATCCCCATTCCCTCAAAGACCCTCTGAATGATATCTGACAGTGTTGATTGCATTTTTAGGACCCCAAACATTGATCGCCTGGCAAAGGAAGGAGTGAAATTGACCCAACACATCGCTGCAGCTCCACTTTGCACCCCAAGCAGAGCAGCTTTCCTCACTGGCAGATATCCCCTCCGATCAGGTTTGCATTGCGAAACCAAGCAGCCTTTCATAAATGCTTTACTGCTGAAGGGAACAATGTCATGCAATGAGTACAAAAGAAATGAGGGTGTGCAAATAGAAGGGTGCCACAGACATGTCATCCCTCACTGAGGCACACAAAGACACACCAGATAGGTCTAGTACCTCTGAGGTGGCATCTAGATTTATGGGAGGTGTTCAAGGCCAGGTTGGATGAGGCTTTAAGCAACCTGGTCTAGTAGAAGGTTTCCCGACCCGTGGCAGGGGGATTGGAACTAGATGATCTTTAAGGTCACTTCCAACCCAAACCATTCTATGATTCCATGATTCAATGAACCGACCTGGGGCAGAGAAGAACCAGCTCTGCAGAACAGCTTGCTCCCCACCAGCTCTCAATTTCAGGTGCATTTTGGTGCTCTGTTGCACAGATTGCAGTCAGAATGGAATTAGTACAAATTTTTACATTCAAGAAAGTCATTACACAGAACATGAGTAATAATAACACACTTCTGAAGCATCAGTTACATTAATTTCTGTCATGGGTGACTCCTCATCAGATATCAGAAATGGCTCAGCCCTGCAGGGAGCAGAGTAGATCTACGCAGATGTGTGTCCATTCCCTCCAGTCAAGGTGCAGAATGAGTCGTTTACAGGAAAACTTTGTTACCTATATGTCAGAATTCATCCGTCCTATGAAATAACAGTTTGACAGCTATATTGTTTTTCCCAGTTCTGTTTTTGAAGAAAAAATACTATCCTGTCAAACTGCATCCCTGAAATAAAGAGGTATGAAAAACAAATTGCTCAATGTGTTTCTATCAGCAACCCTCTAACGCCTGTTCTATTGCAAATAATCTTCAGTGCCTTCATTCCTGAGGCATTTTTGAGCTGACATGTCATCCTACTTTCATCATGACAGCTCCCACTGAGACAGATATCTTGAAAACACACATGAGCTTGTACAGACTCTCTCCAACTATAACAACAGGGCCAGAGACATTCAACGCTTCCATGACAGACTGTACTTCATGTAACATCGTATGATGGGGTAATGCCAGTCTATAATGCTAAATAACAGGGTGTAAAACTGCAGATGAGAAGATTGTAGTGCTAGATAGGTATTCCGTGGGTTTCAGAAGTCAGACACCAGCCATGCCACTGTGCAGGGAAATCTTGAGTTCCCAGTCAGCCTTACGCAAGCTGGAGTTTGAGGCTGAGGGGTCTGAAGTCTCCCTACCTCCTCCCTGCCCTTGCTGTCACACTAAGTAAGTGCACTGCAGACAGCCTGGATGCCACTGTGACATATAAAAGCTCCTACACAACTGTGCCATTCCAAATAAAATAAAAAAATAAAATGTCTCAGTATGAGATACAAAGAAGAATAGGTATTACATAACAGAGAGACTTAACTCTTTCTTACTCTTGTCCAGAGTCCTAGATTAATTTCTCCAAACAAACAGCATTAGGATAAATGCTTAACACTAAAATACCAAGGAAAGCAGGAAACAAGAAAGTATGTTTGATAGAAGTATTCTACCAGTTATACTTACTAATATCGTTTATTACTGTATTTTTTAGGGATGGATGCTATAAACAACTACCGTGTTATTTTTTGGAATGGCGGCTCAGGAGGGCTTCCTCCAAATGAAACCACTTTTGCCAAAATACTGCAGCAGCAAGGCTACAGCACAGGACTGATAGGTACGGGGACACACTTGAAGAGGGCCTAGAATGTGTTTCACTTGCACGTCTCACTCAAATAATTTGTTTTATTTCACAACTGCTCATACCTCAGTTGTAATATTTTTATTTCCTGATTTAAGAATATATTGTAAGAAGAAATCTTGACCAAAAAGAATTTCTCTTAAAAGAACAGGCATCTGATAAAGGGAACAATCTTTACTGTTGACCTGCTTTCAAGCACAGCTGTGGTTGTTAAATATATATAATGGAAAACATGTTAATATTTCTTGAATACTCTTCTACCTGGTATATGATAATTACTCCAATGCTATTTAATAAAAAAACAAAAACATAAGTGCCATTTAAATATGGATGACGATCTGCTCGGGGCAGATTCACAACAAAAGGGAACAACTGCTACCTAAAACAATAGAGCCAGTTCATAATATCACAGGATTTGGCCTTTCAAAAACAGAAACAAAGCAATTTTTTTTCTTTAATTATAGCGTGCCACTATAGTTCACCAAGATTTCAGTACAGCCTACAAAACATCCCAAAAAAATGATGTCTTCTTCATCATTAATATGAATTCCATTTTACTTTATATTTTATAGGACTTTTTTTTTTAGTACAGTTGTAACTTTTGGTCATGATCCAGTTTCAGATAATTATTTATCTTAGATATGTCAAATAGTTCCACAGACTGATAAAGCACTGGAATGAATTTTCAGACATTTGCCCTACCTCATCTGAGCATCTAAATGTCAATATCCAAAATCTATGGCTGACACACAAAAATATTAGCTGCACAAATGAACTGAATATACTAATAAAAGTGTCTGCGGGAATGGATTTGTACTCATTCAGCAGAATAAATCTGAACTGTACAGAACAATGCTAAATGAAGCCCTCAAAGCATTTTGAGTTCTATATTACTGAATCTTCTCCTGGTAGTTTTGTAGTGATACGATTTTAGTTATTTTAACCGGCTCATGAAAAAGCCCATGTCTGTTAGCCATGTGCTTCAGCTTGGCTTCAGCATGTAATCAGTAACACAACAACTGGATTTATCTCCACTTTGGCAAAGGAATTGCCCTGCAGGGAGGTTTTGCTGCACACCCCCTAGAAGCTAGCCAGCAAAACCGGCTGGTGTTTTCCCTGTGGGCATCTCAACTGAAATCACACCATAGACACCGAGAGCATCACTTAGTTTAGCCAGATTGGCAGATTCTGATTAATTGTACTGCAGGGAATATTGGAAAGCACTGTCAATAAGTGACACATTGAGCCAGATTGGCAGGTTCTGATTAATTGTACTGCAGGAAATATTGGAAAGCACTGTCAATAAGTGACACAAAAAAACCCATAACAACTTTACATTCAAATCACAAAGCAAGAAATCTTACACAACATCTACCCACATCACCCACAGCTGAACGAGCACTAAATAGTCTCAGCTGAATGGTTTGTGATTGTTTTGCTCTGAGCACAACCAGCTTAATTGTAAAGTTAAATCCTATTAATAACCTTCAGCTTGATGTGATAATGAGACTTTTTGTTGGGAAATGCTTTGCAGATTTGTTGTAGTCAGAAAGCCAATGCTGTATAACATATGCCCTCAAAGACTAATTTATCTTAATTATAGACATAGTTTACCTTTTAGAGATTTGAGTCTTTTGTAGCATGTCAGAAGCCTTTACTGACCTCAGATGGAGATTTAGGTGTTTGAGTGCATCTGAAGTCCAAAGATGCTTTAGCTGCACCTGTATTTATGACCAATGCATCTATATATTGATTACAAACCTTTTTCATTCTATAGCTGGCTCTAAATAAGTCAAGAGCAATTAACCCACCTAGAACAGAACTTTCACTTTTTCTTTAGATTTATGTCTCAAAAGCAGCATTTTTTTTTCCTCTGAAGCGGTTTTTTAGTGGTCCTGTTTTAATGCACAGCAATTCTATCGAAACCTACTTAGCTGGCTGCTAGTATATGTACTGGTAACATAATGAACCATTTGTTTAGGATAATATCCTTCAAAAGGATGCAGTTCCTTACCCCACAATAAGAATTAGTTGCAAATTAGTTTTCAAGTAAAATTCAAAATTTCATTTTGATCTGTAGATCTGGTAAATCTGGTGTCCAAGGCCTGCATTACACCAGAGATCACAAAATACAATTAAACTGCATTACTCTGATGAGAGGTAGATTTTGGTTATGTGATGCAGATATTCAGTGTTTAAACCAAAGAGCCAGCTCTTTATGTCTCCATGTAAGCACCTAAGCAGACCGTTTGAGTAGACTAAGGGGAAGCAAAACCGTGGGTTTGATGTGCCATTCATCAACATTGCTGAGTGTTTCCACAGTCCTGACCTGAAGCTGTTCAAAACTTTCTAGAAACAAGTCTACATAGCACCTTGAAGGTAAAGAGACAACAGGCAACAGAACAATGCTGTTTTGCCCTGTGCTTACAAAAGGACTTCTTCCTCCTGTTTCATACTTGACAGGTCTGCAGGAAGGCCATACATTTTTGCTCAGTTCTGAAAATCTGAATATTCAGGAATTTCAAGTTCCCTTTATAGTACAGTTTTTTACATTTGATCAAAGCTACGGGACATGAATATGTATACAGAGCACCAATAACTCTGTTGGAAATTTAACATTTGTAGAGGTTTACTTTCATCAGCCGCAAGATATATCCCATTATATCAGTACATACTTGATATATATGTGTAGGACGAAGAAGTTATCACAATTAGGAAAAAACCCAACCATTTTTTGAGAAATATTTTCTATGAGGAAAAGCCCATTTTAAAATATTATCTCTTTACATTTTAATAACCTGTATTTTCAGGGAAGTGGCATCTAGGTGTTAACTGTGAATCCCGCAATGACCATTGTCATCATCCTTTAAACCATGGGTTTGACTATTTTTATGGGATGCCTTTTACGTTAATAAGTGACTGCCAACCAACGGAAACACCAGAGATGGACAGAGCCTTTAGAAGGAAACTCTGGCTTTCCACTCAGATGATTGGCCTTGTTACACTCACCGCTGTCCTGGGAAGACTGACTGGCTTGATTTCTGTCCGCTGGAAAACGCTGACCTGCCTTGCTGGGTTTAGTGTCCTGTTCTTTGCATCCTGGTTCTCAAGTTACGGGTTTGTACGATACTGGAATTGCATTTTGATGAGAAACCACGAAGTTACTGAGCAGCCAATGGTGACAGACAGGACTACATCCCTTATCTTGAGAGAGTCCATTTCATTTATTGAAAGGTACAGTGTGTTTCCTTTTTTCTGTGTTTAATGTTTTCTGCTCCTTGCATGTCTTGCAACTTTTAAACGGCACTTTCCCATGTGAAGTCTCTATAATTTTCATAATATTATATAGGATTATAAGTGCTATTGTGCTTATTATTCATAATATTACTGATTATATCACATTATTAAACAAAAAAAATTAGCTGCTGCTTAAAGATGTCTGTTATTCTCAGCTTCACTAAAGCTGATAACATTTCCAAATTTCTTCATGTTGGATTGGATATTTCTAGGATATTTTGAGGAAATATGTATTTTTATCAATGAGACCAACATTGCAGCCTTAAGGGATAGCCACTGCTGGGAGAAATGTGTGTGTGTGCTCTAGAAGCCAAAGTACAGCTGTGAGGAGAGCCTTATTGTATGGACTGACATGTGAGCAACAGCTGGCAAGGGATGAACCTGCTGCTGTCATTGCAGTAGCGCTGTGGTTGTTTGCAATACAGAATGTAGAGCTCGAATCTGGAACTTTTCTATGATTCAGGGAGAAAAGAGGGTAATTTTATACAAACCAAACAGTATTTTATCAGTCAGATCCTAATCACTGGATCTGAATACCTTACAAAGTGAGATGTTTCTGAAATGACTGTTGAAATATGTATATACACAAATCATAATATCATTTTCCATTATGACTGTATGTATTGAGAACCTTCACCCCTAATAACAAAGTGTTTATTTCTGTTTTTTAGAAATAAGCACAAGCCATTCCTCCTCTTTCTTTCCTTTTTACACTCTCACACCCCTCTCCTCACCACAGAGAAATTTCTTGGGAGGAGCAGCCATGGTTTATACGGAGACAATGTAGAGGAGATGGACTGGATGGTGGGTAAGTCGCTATAGCAAATAACAGTGTCTCCAACTACATAATACCTAGGTCTGAATATACAATAAAAATGCAGTCATTTTAAAAAGAACAAGGAGGAGAATTAAAAACAAGAAGGAAAAATGTCCTAAGCTTTTAATGAACATTGGTTAGTCTTGTATGAGCACTGTTGGCTTGTAGTGTTGGCTTTTTTATTTTTGGACTCTTGGACCAAATGAGTCTTTCCGTTCACTCAGGTTTTTTTGTCTAGTGTTCACCAGTTTCAACCATGTCCCTCTGGCTCCTGTCAAGGAGCTCTCCTGCTCTTCTTACAGAATACTACACGAATCGAGAATTGATTAGTTTTCTGTGATTATTGAAGATCAGGTAATTTCAGCCCCTTAATGGTCATGCCTTATTTATTTCTAAGTAGGACACATCAGAAGGTGATAAAACAGAGCAGCAAATTAATTCCAGGTATAAACCAGAAGACTATTTCTCTGTGACTGCTGCATTTAGCAGAGTACTGAATATTTTTCAGCCCATTCACAAATCCATAAATGCTCATAAATGTTAATTGATATGACCCCAGAAATTAGATTCATGTTATTTTTCAGCCTGTTTTTTGGAGGGGAAGGACACTTATTTATCACCCAGTCCTGGCAGAGGAAAAGTAGTCACATTTGCAAAAGGGATAAGAATCAGGTACACATACAGAAAGAACTGGGTTTCAAATCTACCTGTCAAACACTTACACAGCATAAATATAGCTAAGAACATCATAAACAGTTCAAGAACAACTTGTAAATAAAAAAAAAATAATGCTATTACATATAGTCAGTAATTCAATGCAAATACTAACTGTGGTCTAGACAATATAAGATAATGATACATGATATTCTCTCACATTGGCCATCACTTATGCATAACCTAACTTTTTCAGGGTCTTGGATCATGCTTTCTTTCCATATTTTTACAGCACATAGCACTTCTGCCCTTTACAATACAGGCTTCTGGTCTGTGACTGTGGTACTTGCCCTCCTTTGTTATAATACCAACAATAAAGCAGTTGCAGTATAGCACAAATTTTCTGTGCTTTTACAGACAGTGAATTCACAACTACAAATCTCAATCTTAAAAAACTCTTATTTTAAACAATGAACAGCCCCACATAGATAAGAAATTACATGGGTGAATGTTTACAAGTCAGAGGCTAAAATTTATGTAGTATAAGCAATATTTTTTGCTTTTTAATACACACATAATCCTGTATTTACAGGCCAGGTTCTAGATGCTATTGACAAAGAAGCACTGAAAAATACTACACTAGTTTACTTTGCCTCTGATCATGGGGGATGGCTGGAAAGACAAGAAGGCAAAAGGCAGTTGGGTGGCTGGAACGGAATATACAGAGGTAAGACCTGCTGGGGATGGTGAAAACACAGCAACAATGACTAAAGTACTCAGGACACCCCTAAAGCTCAGATAAGACTGTATGCTCAAGGAGTAACAGTGTTTTATCCCTGAGAAGCCAATTTGTCTCATTCTAATCAGGCATTTAAAAAAGTAGAAATTCTAGCATGTGCAGGTGTTCTTTATAAGCACGAATTCTCAAAGTGGAATTTCCTCATAAGGAAATTGATCACAAATTAATTTTGATTAAGCATTTGTAACTTCTCATTAAATATAAGAACCTGAAGGTGCACAAGTCCATGGGACCTGATGAGATACATCCACGGGTCCTGAAGGAACTGGCAGATGAAGCTGCCAAACCACTATCCATCATATTTGAGAAGTCGTGGCACTCTGGTGCTCTGCTGAAGTTCCCGCAGACTGGAAAAGGGGAAACATAACCCCCATTTTTAAAAAAGGAAATAAGGAAGACCCAGGAAACTACAGGTCGATCAGTCTTACCTCTGTACCTGGCAAGATCACAGAGCAAAACCTCCTGGAATCTATGCTAAGGCACATGGAAAACAAGCAGGTGATTGGTGACAACCAACACGGCTTTACCAACTGAAAATCGTGCCTGAAACATTGGGTGGCCTTCTACGACCAGGCCACAGCGCTGGTGGATAAGGGTAGGGCAACTGACATCATCTACCTGGAC
>NW_010107871.1:0-5786 GCF_000699245.1 Pterocles gutturalis
AATATATTTTATTATTATAATTATTAAATTATTATAAAACATTATAATAGATGAGAAACTGGCATAGAAAGCAGAAGGTGAGCTGTCCAAATTCTGATCAATAAGAACAGACTCAGAAAGAAGGTGAGAAAAGAAATATTCAGAATTATTAATTTTCACCATTGTCTAGGGAAATGTGCAAGACTCAAAATGGGGACCTTTGAGGTATGAGTATTTCCAAGCCTGGAGAGTCTCTGAAAGGAGGATGCTTTGAGGACATCTTCTTGCTGTAACAAAACTTTAATCTCAAAGGATCTTTTTGATCTTTAGCTTGGGAGGAAAGACTTCCACCTAATTTGTGAAGACATTAGAGAATAGCAACATGCACAGTAATGACTTCTCTTTAGCCTTTGGGCTGTAGCTGTGTTTTGCTGTCTCCAGGAAAATAAAAGGGAAATATTCAACATTTGTATTTTAATTGTCCCTGAGGATGCTAACTGTTTTGTGAAGAATGGTATGAAGAAAAAGAGAGTGATGTTTCTAAATTAAGTTCCTGTAGGAGGCAAACATCAATGAGGTTCCTATACACTGAAGACAATGACACTAATTTGATTTATTACCATTAAGGGTAAGGATTCAGGAGGAACATGTGGGCAATTGTGTGGACAGAACAAGTGGGAATAAAAGATGGGATATAAAAGATGGGACAGAACTTCTTTTCATGTGGAAGTATCTTGTGGCTTGCAGCAATCTTACAGGTCTTACCTAAATCAAATAGCTCTGCACAAAGGAAAGGATTTGAAAAGGAATCTGATGTGATAAGACTCTTTCGGACTGGATAGATGACCTGTATCCTTCATGTCCCCTATCATGCAAAGAGGAGTAAGATTGCACTGTCCTTAAACCTATTTTCAAGTTGAATTTTGAAAAGTTTGCCTTTGACCTTTATTCAAGACATCATATATGTCTTGAAGGATGATTTTATTTTAAAAGATAACCATTTGTTTAAACAGAGATTTTATGATTTAAATCAGCATTGGTACTATGTCCCATAGTCTTCTCTGCCATTGAGTATATGATGTGGTAGTTTTTTAAAGTATTTACATACAGTAATAAGCACTGAGAAGAAAGGAAAAAGGACTGTGAAGGAGAAGACATTCCACATTTCGGTTTGCTTTCTCTGGAAAGTCCAAGAACTTGACTTCAGGCAGAGATAAAAATCTTCCTGTTTAACCAGCTTCTATTTCCTTTAATAGAGATGGAATGTATTAGTGGAGATAGAACCAATTTTCCATTTCTTTTAATAGAGTGGAAGGGATTATCCTAGTCTGGAGACCAGACCAGGCTCCAAATCTCAGCAAAGTAGAGATTAATATTTTCCTTGCCCTTCCTGTAATTTAGGAAAAGCTGGAAGTACAACTGGGTCAAGCTGCCTTGCTGTTATGTTGGTGTTTCATAAGGACAGAGCTTAGTGCCCAAGGTAATCTTATTGACCCATACAAACAAGCCTCTGGCATTTCACAAAGTTCTCTCCAACTTGCCAATTTTATTAGTATGCGTCCCCAGATAAACAAGTTACTGTCATGGGAAATACTTCCATAGCCATAACAAATTTCTCTTGGTTCCCAAGCTACAGCAAAGTGGTCTTTGTTGTTGAAAGCATGCAAGAAAAATCGCTCTGTGTTTTCAAAGATCCTGAGACTAGATCATGTTGTTTCAACATAACATTTATTTCTTGCTGCCTCAGAGTCACTAAACTCTAAAGCCTTTAAACTAGATTTTTATCTGAATCTCACTAAACATCCAGCTTCTGATACATTGACCAAACAGCTAGACTACTAGGCAGTTATTTCCACTGCAGAGAGCAAAAACCACTATGGGTTAATATAATAACGCAAATATGGAAACTATATAAATTCAATTAAAGGAAAGGGAAAGAAAAAACTAGGGACTGAAAACTTGAAAAAAAAACAGTCTAAATAACTGTCCCAAAAATCATAGTATCATAAAAATAGTTTGAAAAATATTTCTAGAGTAAAATATGGAATTATTACATGGAATAATTATAAAGGAGTATTAATGTACCTGTGTGAACGGACTGTTGCACATGCGTATGGTTTTACACTTGAATAAGCATATATTCAGTTTGGGATCACTGAGGTGAACCCACTCCAAATGTAAACAGGACAAGTTGTCCACCTCCCCACAAATCTGAGGAACGCTTCAAGAAGACAACTTTCCATCCCAAATGTTATATTTTGAGTGAGTCTGTAATCCTTTGAAGCCTCATTTCTGCCACTGCTCGAGAGAAAAATGAGCTGACCCACCAGAACATAATAACTTGCTGTATGTGTGGGTTAATGGCGTTACTATCTGGGCTGAAGAAACACAACTGGATGTCGCAATGATCCATGGCACAGGGCGAAAGTTCCCTGTATGAGCTAACCAGCATGGAAACATTCTCTCCGTTGAAGAAACTGTTGACATTTGGTTATTATTTGTGAGACAAGGCAGGGAATAGAGGATACGACAAAGGGCAAGTGAAAAAAAAAAAAAAAACTACAGAAAAAGATCTGAAGGAAATGTCATTTTCTCTTTGCTAGGTGATGTGATTAAGGGGTAATCTCTCTGAACACAAAGACCCAGAGAGCCGGAGGAATCCTTGTAACCTGATCAGTGAATCAGTTCCTGATGGATGAGTCAGCCAAAGAAACCCTTTCTCAGGGATGCCCTGAAAACTGGAGGAGTTATTGCGTGAAGGGAGTTAGGACTTATTATGGGATGCAGAGGGGGGAAAGAATTTGGAGATTGTTTAAAAGTTATTACAGGAAATTTTAAGGAGATTGCAGGAATGTGCAAGACTGCTGATGGGATGGTGAGCAGAAGGACCAAAGACAGGTGGAGGGAGCAATCAAGATGGATGAGGAAGGAAAAAAGAGTGGAAAAATAGAGGGAAAAAGGTTATGGGTAAACAGGCTGCTGGTCAATACATTTGTCTGGCTGGGCCCTTCACTTGGTCACCATAATCTGTCCTATCTTCTTAATAAATCCTATTGCTATCTGCTGGCTGGTCCTCAGGACATAGAACCACAGCAGTCTCACAGGTGGGAGAAGAGGAATCTACTGCATCCTGAATCCCACTTATGTTGGCTACTTTTAACATCTACAGCATCACAAAGAACAGGAGACAAGGCGGACCAAGGTACACGATTGTTGCATGTGTATCATGACCTCATGATATACTGACTGTGGCCACATGACCTCACACTGTCGCAAGATGAAGATGCTCAGTGCTTTTTGTTGGAGAACAGAACTGAGCAAGATCAAAGGTCAAATATTCCACGGGGTGACGATGCTGCAGGAATCATACGACTTACCCCATGGATAGAAGGCACTACTGCAATAACTTGTCACTGTATTCATAGTCACAGTACCAATTTACCCCATCTTCCCAGGTAGAAAAGTAGCCTGTTTTTTTTTCAGACCAGCACTTATAAGTGCTGTACATCATCCTCTGTCTATTATCTATTTTTTGCTTTACAGTCCCCCCGTTTTATTACTGTATCTTTGATGTTGTATGAAATCAATTTTGCAAGGCTTTAAAAGGCAGTTAAAAGGTGAAAAATAATTGATTTTTTTCCCCCTCTATAAAGTCAAGTAACTGGACAATACACTTCCTTAGCAACAATCATTACATTCTGGGAGTGTTAATGGCACTCCTTCACCTACATTTAATATGATTATCTAATTGGTTTTCATTTACATTTGGTACTAAAAGACAGTCTAAATATTTTTAATAAAATGTCCATCCTGCTGCTGTCCTTTGTGCTGACTTTCAGTAGCTCTTGTCCCACAATAAACCAGGGAACCTGGCAGAAATATAGATGGCTTGTTTTGCCCTTGACATTGGTTTTTATTTGGCCATGGAAAAGAGCTCTTACATATTGCTTTGACCCGTCCACCTTCCCCTGTAAAGGATATAGCTTGTAGGTTTGTCTTTATTTATTTTTTTTTTTTCTGAAGGAGCACTTTCAGAATAAAGTATTTTTTGCTAAAGTTGCATGTTTTGATTTTAACATGTCTCATCTTGGTTGTCAGCAATTTTGCAGGCTCATATTGAGGCTGAATTTTCTTTCACCTAACTTTACTATATAAAAGCCGAATACCTAATCTGAGCCAGTTGTCTAAACTTCCTGTATATTTATTAGAGACATCTCAGCTCTGCCTGAGAATGGGATGAAACACGTTCTGGTGCTGAATCTGTCACTCCAGCATCTACAGAAGGAGTCTAGCTCACTAACTCAGACTAGGCACTTTATTCATAGGCTTTTACAATAAATTAAAAAAAAATCATTTTCCTAACATGTAGCCCTAACAGTAACAGCTGCTGCTTATCCAAGTTCATTCAAAGCAGTTTCAGTGCCCTCCAAGGAGATAGGAGTGCAGCCATTTTGTATTTGGGAACCTATAATATGCACACAGAAGCATTAGAGCACATGAAAGGCAGGGTCTAAGTGACGTGACTGGGCTTGGCTCACTCCTTCCAATTCTACAGCCACAAGTACCAAGTTGTGTAAGCATCTGATGTGGCATACAAATGGAATTTGAGACCTCAGTTCAGATCTGAGTGTCTGGCCAACCAAAAGTTGACATCCTAAGCTGGGAGCCAAAGGACACAGTGAAAGCTGGCTTGCTATCTCTTTCCTGTGACTAAAATACATTTTCAGATGAATAATTATAGAAATCTGACTTCTTTCTCTTATGCAGATGAGGGGAAAACTTAATCACCATGTGCCTAACACAAACCCAACACTCCAGTCTCCACTAAAAACCTCTTTGTGTTTTAAAGTAACAACACTTTTAAAGGTCACCTGAATAGTAATGTGAGGGCAGCACTTCAATGTCTGTTTAGAGCCAATTGTGACAGCAAGATGTGCACCAGATGGTAAGAAAGCAGTTTTCTAGTACTCCAAGCTGCTGTCATTTTATCCACAACATCAGGTTCTAGGTGGTGTTTGCACAAATAGGTTAAGTGTGATCAAGCAGACTTTTTCAAGTGACACTTGAACACCTCCTGTTAGCTTCATGTGAGTGTGTCACATTTAGAAAAAGTTATTTTTTATGTTGAGAGAAAATTCTTTTATCTTTCCTTAAGGACACTGCTTCCAAAGCAACAAACGTGCAAGATTATTTTTATTTTTTTTCTCCTGGGTAGAATATCCAAAAGTCTGTATAATATCAATCTGTAGTGGAGGCATAACGTGTAGCTGCATTGCAATATCTCAGTTTGGAGGAGATATGTAGGTCATTCAGTTGACTGAAGTTTTTGAAGCCACATAAATTTCAGCAGTGACAGGGCACCGCACTTTGTAGACTCTAAATATAACCTTGTGCCTCAACATCCTCTGAAGACAACGGAGAGGAAAAGGCATGGGAAAATGTGATTCCTTTGACTCATTTAGACATCTGCATGAAGAAAAAATTGATCTGTCCTCAAAGCACCTAATTCTTCCCACTGGCTATAACAAAATCCTAAACAAAGTTTAGTTTCTTTGTATCACCAGATGAACCACAAATAACAACTAGAGAAATTAGTCTTCCCAACGTATCTTCACATACAAGGACATCTATTGGACCTTTCGGTGAATATAGAATTAGAGGTCATAGAATAATAGAATCATAGAATGGTTTGGGTTGCGAGGGACCTTAAAGGTCATCTAGTCCCAACCCCCCTGCCATGGGCAGGGACACCTTCCACTAGACCAGGTTGCTCAAAACCTCATCCAGCCTGGCCTTGAACACCTCCA
>NW_010107871.1:5995-71113 GCF_000699245.1 Pterocles gutturalis
CCCCCCGGACCCTTCTCTTCTTCAGGCTGAACAATGCCAACTGTCTCAGCCTGTCCTCGTATGGGAGTTGCTCCAGCCCTCTGACCATCTTCGTGGCCTCCTCTGGCCCCACTCCAGCTGGTCCATATTATTCTTATATTTGGGACCCCAGAGCTGGATGCAGCACTGCAGGTGGGGTCTCACAAGAGCAGAGTAGATGGGGAGAATCTCCTTCCTCGACCTGCTGGTCACGCTTCTTTTGATGCAGCCCAGGACACAGTTGTCTTTCTGGGTTCAAAGCACACACTGTCAGCTCATGTGGGGTGCTCATGTGGGGCTTCTAATCAACCATCACCCCCAAGTCCTTCTCTTCAGGGCTGCTCTCAATCCATTCTCCACCCAGCCTGTATTTGTGCTTGGGATTGCCTCGACCCATGTGCAGGACCTTGCACTTGTCCTTGTTGATATTTGTGCCACAATCCCCCTGTCTGCTGCAGGACATGCCTACATTGGAGCTGATCACCTCTGCAAGTGACTGTTGTTGGCAGTTACACCATGTTCAAATCTGGGCTGAATCACATGCTTTGCATGCAAACTTCCACATATTTAGGATGCACTAGGGCTTTGGGGAATAGATTAATCCCTGCTCACTTCATATTATTCAGGAAGAAAATGGTTGAGTTTCAGGCTCTAAAGAGCCACAGCCATATCATACGGCAGCGGATACAAAAGCTGAAGGCCTGAATGATTGCTCATTCTCACAGTTTATTTGCTTTAACTAAATGCCAAGCAGATTTGCTTTAAGATTTTGAAACCTTGCATCTTTGTCTTGAGTAGGATGCTTTCTAGTAATGTGTGCTCTGGGGCCAGGCGATTCACAGTGTTATTGCTGTTTTCTGAAAACATGCATTTTGACTCATATCTCATAATTGAAATTCAAGCTGCACGTGATGCAATTTGACATTCATTTCAGCTATTTGTGTCTGAGGTTCGCCCCATCCAACAAGAGCCGACAGTAAAGAAGAGCACTGGAAATGGAAATGCACAGTGTCATTAGATGCAAGGCTTGATTTGTAAATCACTTAGATGGCAATAAAACTGGAGGTGGAAATAAAAGTGACAAAGCTCAGCTTTCTAAGTGCTAAAAAATTCAAGGGGGAAAGGGTGAGGGCAAAAAAAGTACAGAGCAAGAGCTTTGTGTGTGAAAACAATGGCATCTGAGCAAATCAGAAATTTCAAGCTCTGACAAAATGTAATTTCAGTTCAATTAAAACATAACATCAAGATTGCGGGCTGCTAAAATCTGGGATGAAGCATGTCATTGTTGTGTGCATTTCTAAAAGATATACAGCAAAACCTGAATCTAGGAGAGATATTCTCTGAAATGTTGCCACAGGGCTCTTTACCAAGCAGACAGCTATTTGGCAAAATTGGGCTGTAGGAAGGCAGAGCCAGCAAAATTCCATTTTATTTTTTTTTTATTTTTATTTTTATGTTTGGGAAGTTAACAGTGACAGTAAGTTAGACAGAGGAACAGGTTCCTGATGAAAGAGGGAATTTATTTTTGTCACCTGAACTTTACAAATTTGGAGTTGAGGGGTTTGGTGGTGTTACTTTATTTTTGTTCTAAAGATAGACTGTAGCCTATTACAGGCATTTTAGCACAAGAACTGCTGAATTAAATTTTGTGGATTTTGTCTGTCAGGATGATACTTCAGTACAGGGTGGGGAGCAGAAGGAGGGTGGGCAACAAGCAAAATGTAGACTAGATGCAACCAAGTAGTTGTTATCGTCTACTCCCCTGCCATTTCCCCAGCAGAGACTGGAACATGTGTTTAAGCATCAAACGCTGCCCTAATAGCAAAACATTTCATCCAGTGCTCACAGAGAGTTGGGTACAAAGCTGAGGAGTATCATTATCACAAGATCTTAATGAAATAAAGTCTTGGGAATGGAGGTGAAAGATGTACATGTTACCCACCAGTGATCCAGTTCCTGCTGTTGTGGCCCATCCTGGAGAGCTTGATTTTTAACCACAGCTGTAGTCATAATAGTTTCTTTCCAATAGCAAATTTAATAATCTGTACTGCGTGAAAGCCCATCTAACCTCTGAACACCACAGAATTATCCTATGATTTACAAACAACAAGTGAGGCACTGGTCATGGAGAAACACCTATGGTATGAGAAGGCCAAAGAAAGGAAATAAGTTTGGATGGCATCTGGATGGCTCCTTCAGCTACATCGTGGTTCTTGTTGCCAGGAGGGCATGGATGATCCACATAACATTGCTGAGATTACTAAAGAAAGTAGCTCCAAAGACTACTAGTCCAACAAATGGAGGTGAACACATTATGGTATGTTTCGAATGGGGTCTGTCTCGTACCTGCTGTTAGCAAGCCTTCTGGGCACTTATTTTAAGTAAAAGTGAAATAATATTTATCATTTGTTCTACAGTAACAGCTACAATCTGCAAAAGGAAAAAAAAAATCTTAATGTTCTCCCACCTACTGACAGTGAAGTATGGGCACAATGACTTCCTGAGTCCTGTGGTGTGATCACTGAACAAATATGGTACAAATGTAAAGGGATGGATAGTCTAAGTCACCTAGTATGGGAGCCATCATTTTTTCCGTCTCTACACCTATATCTGGTGTAGTCCTCTGAACTCCCTCTACAATAAATGGAGAAAAATAGACCCATCAAGTGTGACTCCTCTCAACCCAAAACAAGCATATAAGTCAGAAGACTTGTACCCCAAATTCCTGTTCTTTCTGCTTTGTCTGTGAGATGATTCAGCTCTGATGGAAACATGAACACACTAGAAACAGAAAATTAAGAAAGATGTGTTTTCAGAATTGTAGTAAAAAGAGAAAACCAAAAATAGGAAACAGAGAAAGATCCAAACACTGAAACATCAAGCCATTTGCCCTCAGTCTCAGAGGATAAATATATCTTCACCCCAAAGTTTTTACAGCGGAAAAACTATTGAGTACCATGTCCCTCTCTAGGTGTGCTGTACAGTTATACAGGAAAGCCTTGGAGACACTGAGAAATGAAAGACCAAATGAAATTCTGAACGACTGTTTTCAGGCTGGATTTTATCTTGAAGGCTGATGCTTCTATCTGAGATCTGAAGAAAGTGTCTTAAAAGTGTCTGCGTTTTTTTTTTTTCAAGGATATCATAAAAGATATTTCCTATTTTTTACCGACCTTGCCTCAACTCTATTCACAGCTACAAAAAGATCGGTATTGCACCCGAGGTAGAAAGTGTCAGGATGGTTGTTTTCCTTGCAATATCTTCACCACCTTTCCTCTTCAGAAATAATGATAGCTGAAGGTGAATATTCTAATAAAAAATTTAGGGAAGGTGACAATTCTGCTGTGACCCATGCTACCTGTCGTGAAATGTGCAAACATTTGCTTCAGACCATTTTGAATAAGCTCATTATAATTAAAGCACAGTCAAACCTGAAATCACGCTTGCACTGCAAAAAAGATCTTCTGAATATTTATGCTTGTTTGGTCATTTAATGGCTCACACCTGAGCACTCCAAATATTTCTCTGGGAAAAACCCTGAAGAAACAAGAAAAAATGTGTTCCTGTCTATGCATTTCTTGTTTGTTTTCTTTGTAAATTTTATAGTTTGTAAACAGCTTGGGAGGTTATAATTTCCAGACAGCTCTAGGGAAATTACTCACATAGGTTTTTCTCCATTTAGAAAGGTTAATTCGGTCACATCCCTGTTTCACCTAAAAACTCCTTTCCCAAAGTCATTACAGATCTACTGTGTTCAGTACTTGGCTGAGCACTGTGACACTTAAGTACACTACAGATTTTGTAGAAAAATATCCAAGATCTGTGGAGAACTGTCTTATGTTTTTCTTAAACTAGGAAATTTCTTTACTGAGAGGATAACCGGACATTGTGGCCATCTTTCATTTATCTACTTAGGTAATTATTTCTTTTCCATGTATGTTCATCTCTGGTTACGTTCAGATTCTCAAGGTTACTGCATTGGTACAGACTGATGTTACACAGTGATTATTGGCTGAAACTTGCAGGAATTTTCTTGGAGGT
Organism: Pterocles gutturalis; assembly: GCF_000699245.1. NCBI lineage: Eukaryota > Metazoa > Chordata > Aves > Pterocliformes > Pteroclidae > Pterocles > Pterocles gutturalis. Next base: position 10,055 of record NW_010107871.1, read on the forward strand.
GGCAGCACTATTTATAATTTTTTTTCTGGCATTCAGCTGACTGTCATTCTAGGGATGCTCTTCCATACAAAATTATTGAGAAGCACTGATTTTTCTGTATTTATTTTTTATTTTACCTTTTTTTTAAAAAAAAAAAAAAAGAATGTATTTATGAGTTAAGTGTTTATTCTTACAAATTATTACTCAAATAAATTTCAGAATATTAACTCTGAGAATAGTCATCTACTTGTGCATTGAGTAAACATAATATTACCTGGGTACAAACCAGGATTCTCAAAGCATCAACAAAATGTTAAAGTCCTTTTTATAAAAAAAAGGAAAAAAAATTTTGAAAAAATATGCATTTCCAATTTCTCCTAGCAACACACATCTGCCAAATAGTACAACCAGAAAATAATATCTTCAATTGTTTCACTATAAAATGTAGCAGCTTTCAGAACAAGGGAGGATATATCTCACTGACTGATAGAATCAGAATGCCTGAAGTCATTTATTGTCTGAAACACACACACATCTTCCAAGCCAGTTAAAATATGTAAACTTCAACGAAGAAAACAGCAACACTAAATAAAACTTCTCAGCTCTGCCAAGGTCAATAGCACCACAAAAAAGGTGCCCGGAGCTCAGGAAAGAGAGCAGACAGAGCTATATTATATCATATTCTCCTACACTGACAACTACCTTACACTGTGAATGATGGACATAAATTGAAGCTATTTGTTGAACAAGTCTGCTTCTCAGTCTGGATAAAGGAAGGGACAAGTTGATTTCTGGAAGTAGTAGTTTTGGCTTATCTATCTTTGAGGGAACAAATAAACAAAAAAGTGAATTAATTGTTTATATTAGTTGAGAAAACCTTCAGATGACCTTGGAAAGAATGGGGAAAATGAAGAAATAACTCAAGGGAAGAAATGAACAACTAAAGAACCAATACATGTAGAAAAATGAAAAATCCAACTGGGTCCACAAGGAATTTATTATCTTGAGACACTACGAATAACAAATTCTGGAGCAACCAGCAGATTGTTTCAGATGCTGTTTATGAATGAAGAAGGACATTTTTGTGCTGTGATTTTGATCTTGCAAGACCTTATTAAGATACACAAGCAACATCTTCTCAGGCAACTGTGAGCAGCCAAAATTTCCTGAATTGCTTTGACCAAATTGTTCCACAGAACTGTAGGTCTCTATCAACACTATTAATATATTAATACCAAGGTAACTAGGCAGTGATGACTCACCAATTTGTTTTGGTTACGAAGGTGCAGTGGTTTCCATTCACCAGTGAGCACTCTGTCTGGAATAAGCTCTGAAAATCGTGGATGAAGCATTCAACTAGAAACTAAACAAAGCATTTCCACTTTTACTTTTTTTTTTTTTTTTTTTTTTTTTTTTTGAGAGAAGGGTAGTTTGAATGGTTCGAAATTCCTGGAACAGGTGAAAACACAGAGCTAATGAATTTTGTTAACTGAAAGAAAAATAAATGATTGTCATCATCAAATATCTGAAACTGCTAGAATTAATTGAAATGAATTAATGAAATTCATTAATTAAAGAAATCACTCACACCAGGACAGATTAGGCATAATTTATCTGTTTCTCTGTCTAAATACTGCATGGACATTAAATGTCTCCTTTACAATGTTAATTTGCTGAGTTGACAAGGGAGAAAGATTACTTAAGGTGTGTAAAAGCTACCAGGAGACTGACGGTTATTACTTTGCTGCAATATCATCTGAAAACATTAATCTACTGGGAGATAAGCATTACGTTTCATGACTAAATGGGATACGTGTTCATCATCCACTGATAGTCTGCAGAGTGGAGGGAGTAGCAAACAGCTAACACAAAGTTAAAAGAGAGAAAAGAGATTAACACGGGGCTAATGACCAACAGAAACTCATGAAACAGCACATGACCTCTCTCTCACCATTGAAAAGCTTTTAATTTATGTTCATCTACATTATTGTAAAATCAGACAGATGCAATATGAATGTTTTTCTTTTTATTTCCTTTCTCTTCCCCTAAGTCTGCCCTCAAATTTATCTTTTTACTTCCTGCAAGACCTAGCACACACAAAGCAGAAGACCTGGCTAGGTGACCTGGTTCAACACAGGATTTCCACTGGGCAAACCCAGTTTGCATAAAATAATTAAGGGATCTGGGATGAGAAATGGACTGGCATCATGATGGAACTGGCAGGCTGGAATAAATTAGTTCACTGAGCAGCAGTGAACAGGCAGAGCACATGTGGTCTTTAAAAAAGACAGAGCCAGAGGGAAAAGAGCAATGTCATATTTCAGATAGCTTTAAGGATTTTCCAGGACATCGGTAAATATTTTTGATGAATGAATTATTTACTGATAATCTAAAGCATGCATGACATGATTCTGTTTATGTAGCATTGTAGCACCTTGCAATTTTTAATATAATTGTCTTCACAGCATCTTTCTAGGCCTGCATAGTACTATTATTTTTATTCTGATAATGAAGACTTAAGCCCTGAAAGAGTAATAGCTAGGTACGTGAAAAAACCTGGGAGATTACCTGCTGACAAGCTCCATTTTACATACCTGAAAGTGGAATTAAGAGTCTCATAAGTTATGATACTGAGTAACCCTGAAAGCTTTTAAAGGTTTCAAAACTATGAGGAGCAGGACACACCTTTTCTCAGTTAACTGAGCAGGAAGTCTGCATCTGAGCTGGTGGCCCAAATTATTTTTTCTAATCAATGAAGAAGCACATTTAGACTGTGATTCATCTAATTTACTTCAAACTTTTTATGATGAATAGTCTTGTCTAGAATTGTTTAGTGGCAATGGTTCTTTTATTACCCAGAGACTCAAAACAACAGGCTCATCTCAGATATCTGAAGTTAGGAAGAAGCAGCAGGTTTCACCCAGGTTCCTCCAGAGACAGACTATGGGTCTGCAGTTTCTGTGCAGGTCCAGAATCACCTGAATGCTGTGAGCATTTAATTTCCAGTAGTCCTCTCAAGACTAATCATTCCTTTCCATCTGTAGTTTTTAGAACCCAATTCTGGGTGCACTTCAGGTTAAGAAAGTTAGGGGACATTAAGCAAAATAACAGTGAAAGACAAGCTGGTATTGTTTCTCAGTCTTTATTAAATATTTCAGAAGTTGTTATTATTATTATTTTGTGATTACGATTATGATGATTACTATCTGGTCTAGTGGAAGGTGTCTCTGCCCATGTCAGGGGGATTGGAACTTGATGATCTTTGAGGTCCCTTCCAACCCAAAGCATAATATGATTCTATGATTCTGTTTCCTTAGGTCAGGAGAGATCTGGGCTCCTGTCCCCCTGGCACACATAGTCATCAGTCAGGATAAGAGTTTCACGGGTTTTGTCCCAGCTCTGCTGAGAGTAGTTCTAGCACTTTAATGAGTTGCTCATGTTAGCTCCACCACAACTGACTTTTTTTTTGTCTAAGAAACAGCCAAACAGCACATAAGATGTTAGGCTGGAAGACAGGCTGTCACTGGAAACGTCCAATCACTGAAAACAGAAATTGATCCTGGTAATGAAAATTGATCCTGGTAATTTGTCTCCAAAGTAGAGTCTTGCTGATTCCTTCTTTCCTCTCTATTTGATTATTAACCCTTTTTTGGAGGTGGAAGTAATTTTTATTTTTTTTTAGTATTAGTCTAAGTGCCATCATAAACTCTTTGCAGGAACCTAACAGGCTTAAAAAAAAAAACAAACTAGTGGACAGGAACATAAGACAGGTGTAAATGTCTTAAATTATTTGAGTCCAGTATTCTGCTGTGGGAAACAACATGTAAGACTTTTTCAATAGTGATTTTCAATGACAAGTTTATAATTTTTACAATACTTGTATTTTATGACCCATAAAACAGGGTATACAGAAGCACCTGCCAGTTACAGAAACAAGAAGAAGAGTGTATAGTGTATAGGTACATTGTGCAGTGGGAAGCCTCTAGTTCCCAAAAAAACACTCTGAAATCCAGAGTGCATGGAAACAAATTGGAAGAACATAAATTACTTCAACTCCGAAGGCAGATAAGGAATAACTAGGAAGCACTTAGTGGTCCTAATATTCTTACTTAACCCAGAGAAGGTTGTTTTCTTTGAAGATGTATTTTGCTTCCAGTGAATCCTCACTGGGAGGCAGAAATGAGCAACAGAACATGCATTATAGACTGTGTGCTTTTAAAATACTTTAGCTGCAATATCCCAGATCGTGTCCCACATCAAGATTGGTGCAGGTTTTCCCACCAGCTTCCCTGAAACTAAACACAGTCTCTGTCACAAGAAACTGTGTTTTGGCACTAAGTTTAGGTACTTCTACACTGTAACTCCTGACACAGAAATAACAATTTGGAAGACTGTCATACAATTATGTGGGCAGTGTGAAACCCAGACAAATAACTGTGTGTGTTCTTGTACAACTTGTACATGCCTTAAAGAAGATGTAAAGGTCTGAGGTGCTGTAAGATACATGCTATGGAACATCCAGAAAAGTTGTGCACTATACGGGAGTGGGTGGATTTGCTAGTGTGTTCCCACCCATTCATACCCAAATTTTTCCTCCCCATCCAAAGCTGTGGAACACCAGAGGAGAAACTGCAGTTTAAAACCCCCTCTCCTGCATCATCTCCATGATGCTGCATGGCTCCCATAATTACATTTAGGATCCATACTGCCAACACACTTTAGCTAATTACCAGTTGGTGGGTGGTTTTCAGCAGAAGTGTCAGTCTTGTGAGACACATTTCATTTTCCATTAAGGCTTCATCCCCCTATGTTCAAAATAGTATGAATTCTGATCTGGAAGAAGTTCTCCTAATTACCTTGCATTATCTTCCAGAAAAAAAAAAATAAAAATTCTTTAATCTTGACCAATACTTCCATGAAAAATAATGGAACACAAGGTTTGTCTCCCTAAATGAGACAGGTAGTATCCCAAATTTGAAGGACAATCAGGAAATCTCCTAGAATGGTGAGGCCAAGGAATGTCCAAACCCAGAGAGTCCTTAGGACAAAGAAAAATTCTCTGTAAGACCTGAGAGCTTTATCTAAAGATGGTGTTTCTTGAATTTCTTGTTTTGAAGTTCCCTGGTAGGATGTAGGGGAGCCCCAAGAGCTCCTTCTGAAAAGTAAGTCTTTCCTAAAACTCTAACAATATCTGGTCAAAATTGATTTAAATGGATCCATTTACACAAAACTTTGCTTTTGTCAGATCTGTCTTTTTGTGGGGAAAACCCCAAAACTTCTCTAGTTGTGTGGAACTGTTCATGGAAAATCTCAGATGTGTGGGAAGACAGACATTTCTTCTCCCTAAAAGGTGCAAAAAGTGACACAAATGCACAAACACAAAACTGGACTAGCAGACATCAAAAATACAATTTTGGGGTTCCATTTATTCTGGCATCTTTGTTTCTGCTGCTGTCTTTAATTCATTTTGGAAAGAAATTCTGCTTTCTTTGGCTTGATTACATCCTTTCTTGGGAAAGGAATAGTCATCCAGGTGAGTTTACTCTTTCATGAGTGCATTTTGCTTCACATTCAGACTAGCTGCTTAGTTTCTGAAGAAACTCTGGGGTTTGTTTTTTTTTGTTTTGTTTTGTTTTTTTTTTTTGCATTGCCAGGGAGCAATTGACTGGAAAGAAAGAGTGGAGCATGTTGTCACTCTTACCCGTAGAATCCAGATGTTGTGGCATTAATGAGGATGGGAAGGCTTTCATTAAGAGTAGAAGGGAGAAGGTGAGGCAGTTATGCACTCCCATTTTAAAGGAAAATAATCCTGTATGCGACATTGACAAGTACACAAATGAGAATAATTAATCTTAGATGGATAGAGACAAGCCTGATTTGATGCGTACAGCTTTTTCTCTTTCTGAAGAAATTTATACGATCCTTTCTGTATTACGTGCATTGCAGCGACATTTTGTAGTTCTCAGCATTATGCTTATGAGGCATAGCAGGGAAAAGAGAGATGCAGATTTGAGTTCAATTACCTAAAGAGATTCATCCAGTGTGATTTGAGATGCCCCAAGGTACTTGAAACATTATTTGGCCGATATGACAAAGATCCTATAAGAAGTGCATATATTTTTGGAACTGGAATTGGAATTGGAACTGGAAGCCGCTGTCATAGAGTACTTCAGATGACTCCAAATAGCTGTGCTTAGGTACTAATATGAAACAATATATTATAATATTTTATTATTTTATAATTAAACAGTTCAAAACTATCTATAAATTAAATGTAATGTAAAATTACATATGTAATACCAAATAATTCTTACTGTACCCAAATTGATTTGCTCATAATTATCCCAGAGACCAGTGTCAGATTTAAGAGCAGTGCCCAGTTCCTCCTGAGTGTGGTGTGGAAGGTAGTCCGTTTCTGCATATTCCTGTGATGACCAACAGATCATACAATCATAGGATGGTTTGGGTTGGAAGTGACCTTAAAGATCATTGAGTTCCAACCCCCCTGCCACAGGCAGGGGCAACTCCCACTAGCCCAGGTTGCTCAAAGACTCATCCAGCCTGACCTTGAACACCTCCAGGGATGGGGCATCCACATCTTCCCTGGGCAACCTGGGCCACTGCCTCACCACCCTCACAGTAAAATATATCTTCCTAATATCCAATCCAAACCTACCCTCTTCCAGTTTAAACCGTTACCCCTAGATGTTCAGGGACAGGTGACAACGGTGTAAAGTACTGGGATGGGGCTGCCTCTGTTCAAAACAAAGTCAAGCAGAGGCGGCTACTGAATTCAATGTGATATTTTTCTAGTGTTACCATGGAAATTTCTAGAGAATTTATTATAAACATGTGCAGAGGAACTTAGCCTGGGAGCTGCTAGGTACAGGATATAAAATGTATAATTCTTCAGTGAACCTGATATGTCCAAAGTTACAGGGGATGGCTTCTCTGTTTTCCTGCTGTGTTCTATTCTGAGTGTGGCAGAATTACCACCTAGCACAGCTCTGTGTTTCCAAACATGCCCTGTCTAGACTCAGGTCTGAACAAAAGCTAACTGATGGTTTGAGCAGATAAAGGGTTTACGGTAACTTTCGGTTAAAACTTCTGAGTCTTTAAATTGCAGAGATGAGGAGGAGAGCGGGTGAAGAGAAGCATGAACTGGTGCCATGTGTGTGGGGGGTTGGGATGGAGAGGAATCCACGTCTAGAATTGCAGAGCTGTATCCTCTAAGTGAAAGCTGTGTGTCTTGCTGTCATCTCTTACAGATGGAAAATCCTGAGGATGAATTAACAGTTCTTTAATTGTGATATCACATCCATTGTGGTAGTATTGGCGATGGGACAAATAAATAGTGAAACCTTCCCCATCTACAGTGTCCTTATTTTAAGGTTCACTTGCCATCAGCTGATCAGTAATGCTTCAACAATTAGATGCCAAGGTACCGGTGATACTGGGAGTGAAAGGAAGCTGAACACTGCCATTAAGCTGGAAATGTCGTGGATTTATCTAAGCCTCAGCATCTATGCCCTTATTGTACATAGTTAAACTTGCAGGTATAAAAATGTTTTGGAAGAATGCCTATGCACATCTCGTGCCATCCCATAATCAGAATATGCAGGTGGCTCTGGGGTGTCACATATCTCCTTTTTCATGGAATATGGAAAAGTACTGGGTGAAAACTGATGACTGCTTTTTTCAGTTGAAATAGCTGTAGGACTTTTTAAATAGCAACACAATGAGGAAGATAAAGCTTGTTCTTTCATATAACAGAATTGTGTATTATTTACGGTTCACAACAGATAGGCAACTCCATGAAAGACCTTAACCTCCTTATTAGACATCGTAGAGCAGAATCATAAAAGATCTTGCTGTTCTGTGGAAGGAAAGAAGACAAACACTGAGGAAATATAGTTTCAATGTTCCCATTTTAAACAGCAGCAGTAAGACATGTAGAGTATATAGTGACTTGCCCAAGGTCCCACAGACTGTCTGCGGCAGGGCCGGGAGCTGCAGCCACAGCTTAGAATTACCAACAGTGTTTTCTCAGATAATATCAAGTACCGGTTGAATGCTTGTCTGTTGGCTTCCCTCTCCTCCTGCATGAAGTGCTTAGCATGGGATGAAAACCCAAGGCATATCCTTCTAGATGCTCTAAGAAACTTAACCTGAGGTCGTTTACTTACTGTGCTCCAAATTCTAGACTCTTCCTTGCACTTGTGTTTGTGTGCCCATAGCTCCCAGCACAGAGATGTCCCAGACTTGGACTGGAAGGGGGACATCAGTCTGTACCCACTGTGGTGTGGCGACTTCAACTGAGTGTCTACGGCTTTCCTGCACTGCTCATCTCTTTCCCCAACCCAGACAGTTTAGCGTATCTGCCCAGTCCTGCCCCTGAAGATTTCTCAGCTTTTATTTGAAAACCAAATTCGGTTCTTGTGACAACAAAGTATGTTTTGAAAACCTGACTAGTGGTTACCCAGTGTAGAAAAATCTGTGTGTGCAGAGAGTCTGAAACTCTATACACAAAACAGAATTACTCTGTATCTCCTCAGTGGCACTGAACTGATGACAGATAGTGAGATGTTCAATGTCAGAATATTAAGTATTTCATTTACCAGTTAAGTGATTAAAGGAAGACCAAAAATATCACACAATAAAGCAAGGTCACCTCAGGTCACTCTGCTGCCCAGGAATGGGGTCCTTAGACGGGTATGATCAGCTGGGGAGTGGAGGTCAGATTCAGTTTTCGATTCCAGAACTGCAGATTAGCTTTCAAAAGTCTCTGAAATTCTGTCTTAATCCAAGTTTTATATGTCAAGCCATTGGATTAATGTATTGTGTAGTTTTGTGCAGAAAGATTTGTTCCAGTTCTAGCCTCCAGTGTAAAAGGTAGACAGCAAGAAATGTCAAGTTCTCTTACTGGTCTAGTTGGGATGAAGCATTAGAAATAGCTGGGGCTTTCTTCCCTCTGTTTAGCTAGCAGCAGAGGAATAGAATGTTTCTCCACTGTCTGTTCCTGGCAAAGCAGAATTTATTTTGGATAACATTACACTCAGATCTATTCCAAAGAAATATTATGTATATGTACTCACCTTATTGGTCAGCAAAATTGAATGCAGTGTGACATACCACTGAAATTTTATATAACCTATTTACTGAGTGAAGAACAAGTGCAGATCTATTTTGCATAATCCTCTGTGCAAGAAATCTTTGAACAGAAAAACATCTGAATGCAAATTATTCTGAGGCCTATCTATTGCTATTGTTTATAGCAGCACTGTCACCTGTTTGCAGTGAAAAAGAGCATTAATACCCACAAAACCATGGCTGATAATTTTTCTCTGTCTTTTGGACATTTCATTTTCCCTTTCAGTCCTTGTTTTCACAGGAAATCAGGATAATTATGCTGGTGGCTGCTTTTATTCTAGTGTTAAAATGTGGGTTTTTTTTCAGCTTGGTTTGTGTCATTTAGGAAAGAGTTTAAGGTGAAATGAAAAATAAAGAATGACTCTGACTTCAGAATAAGAATGCTTACAGAAGTCTGTGGTTTAGAATTAACCGATTCTGATGTTTTCATAATAGCGTAGCCTGTCTAGTTTTGTGTGCCCAATTTGTGTGTGTTGGATAGGAGTCTCATGTCCCTAAATATCTAATGGAGAAAGGTTAATTCCTCATCTGTGAGCTATTTAATAACATTGATACTAAATACCTATAGCAGTACTTGAAACAGCAGGGAAGACCTTATTAAATACCTTAATTGGAATATCATCTATAAGATGTTCACCCAAGTGTAGGAACTCAAACCTTCTTGGTCTAGTTAAGTGACAGTACTGATTTTTTCTTGGTAACATCAGAGACTACCATGGGCAGGACTAATACGGCTCTTCTTCACAATGAGGATCTATTTTTCATATTATTTCCCAGAGATCCAACATTGTGGGAACTCAATAGTCATGGTTTGTTTCTTCAGAGTTGCATGGTGGTGATAGTAAACACACATGAATCTCATCATATTCTGCTCCAAATAAAACATGATCCCCTTTGTCCCCTCCCTCTCACACATAAATGAACAAAAATTGGTATAAATAAAGGCTGTACAAAACAAAACATTCTCCTTTCACTACTTACTGTTGTGAGAAGAGGTCCAGAGAAGATACGGCACCTGAACCACGATAATAATCTGACTTTATCATCTTTGGAGGGGTGCAGATGTCAGATTTGTGAAACTTCAGAAGTGTAACTGCGTAAATACTAGATTAGATGAAATATTAATCCAGCCCAGGGTTCCTGTCTCCAGCAGTGGGCAGTAATATATATTTATGGGAAAATTATAGTACTAAGAGAAAGTGAGCTGTCTGAACATGCACATACTCATTGAATAATGACAACTAGTAAAAGAAAAAAAGATCAAACCAGCTAGAACTGACAAGGTCTCAACACAGGTGCTCAGACAACCACAGAAATTGGCATCCTGCTGGAAGCTACTTAAAGCATGCCAAAAAAACTCTTGCTGGTTGCAGAGCAGCTGTTGGATTCCCATGCAATACTCAAGGAAGAAGCTTTAAAATGTTACAGAAAATGCAGCCTGGCTGGGTCAGTCATTACACAGGGGAGAATGAAAGCTTGGGGCAGCTGTATTACAATTCCCAAGAGATCCTGTATCACTGCTTTAAAACCAAGATTTTAAAACATCAGACAAAGGGAATTTTTGTGCACTTTCCATAGAGAGATCAAAATGTCATCTATAAGGGTCTATGTAGCAGATCAGACTACAAATTCATTATTTTGCTTGTAAAGTCAACGGAAACTTGCTGCCACAGAGCTTGAACAATGTTGTATTATGCAACATGTTTGAGGCTCGAATACGCTCAGCATTCCTCAGGCTGCATGGGGTCTCAGGCCTGAATTCTGATTGAGCTCTCAAGTGAGCTCACTTGGTGAAAAAGTGGGGCCCTAAATTCCCTATCAGTACTGCTAGTGTGAGCAGGGGAGATCTGAAGGCCAAATGTCATTTCATGTAAACTGGACTATGGTCAGGTTTTTTTTAGAAGCCTCTTTGATCATCATCTTCATGAGCACAGGAGTTTCTTCCAGATATGAGAATGAAGCTGGACATTTCTAGCAGTAGCTGTTTCCAAGAGCTATGCAGCTAAGCAGAATTTTCCAACAGATTTTTCAGAAATAATTGTATGTCAGATTACACATGGAGTGAGCCAGATAGTTTGTTCAATGAGGGAAACACACCCAAAGTCCTTCTGCCAGTGCATTAAATATTTAGTGTCTTCTCATGCTTTACTCCACCGCATCAACAATTTAATCTCCCATTGCCTATTCACGCAACAATTTAGCTGGATTAAGAGAATTTGACTGACATCTAATGCAAACACAACTGTATCAAATAGATTTCTTGGCCACTTCAGCATGTGTACTCAAAAGCTGCTGGAATATAAAGCCTGAAAATATTTATAAGTAAATGTTTTTATCTATGAAAGGAAAAATTTAGCATTAATATTTCACACTACAAAATGAATATAGCAAATATAAACATTTATTCCTTACCCATTTCTTCTGAGTGGAGAGATTATGACATGTTTATAAAACATTTTTGATAAAAGAAGTTTCAAGGTATTTTGAAAGCAAAATTATATAAAATAACCACATGTCCTACCACTGTTTGGTCTTCAACATGTGTAAGCACTGTCAGCACTCAGCTCAGGAAATGAAGACATTGTGTTCAATTGCGCATTCAGGGTAGATGTATATGCAGTATTTTCTGGGGACCAAATCTGTGAGGCCTGATTATTACCACTGAATTTGACTGAATTAAAATAATTGTGCCTGTTCATTATTCATTTTTTCTTTACAGTGTTGAAAATGAAATTAAGCTTTGTGTCATTTTCTTTTCATTTATCTTTCTTTTCATTTGAAATAAATTTATACTTTTTTTTTAAACATTTGGTGAAAATGATTGAGCATTGCTGGCAAAACAACAGTGTTTGTATCCTACTTTCATTGCCTCTTTAGAAATAGTTCCTCTTTTCTTTATCCCTATTGCAAAATAGTAATTTAGATCACTGAAGTCATAACAGTTATACTTTCCCCTTCCAAATAACTCCAGCTTAAAAATGTTTTCAGATAAGACTGAGGTCAAACAAAGAGTATTTGGTAGAATATTTCCATGAAAAAATTTGCATGGGGAATACGCTACTCTACTTCAAAGTCTGCAGTTCAGATATTGTTTTGGAAACACTTAAAACATTCTCAGAAACCTGGCTGTTTTGTATTTTTCAAGCTCAAGATTCATGACTAGTATACTGTGCTACTTTGAAAATATCCAGCTCTCTGGGAAAAGGGAGAGGCTTATATGAACCCCTGGCATGGCTGAAGTTTTGAGAGATGTACCTCTTCATCCGGTGGTTCAAGTATCAGCACAGCCTCAGACTACTGGTGAAAGATGCCCGATATGTCACTTTGCAGCTTGATTTATTGGGAAATCCTCCTTGTCCCTTCTCAGAGCACTAACTTTTGATTCCCAGCTCACCAGCTCTCAGGCTGTTTCTACATTAAGAAATAATTCACACCAGTTAAAATCCAAGAAACACCACATTTACTGGCTTCCCTTGGTCAGCTACATGGGTGACCTTGTCATAAAAGGAAATTAATTAGTTAAACTAACAGTAAGATAATTCAAATCATTAATCCACACACTTTTTAGTTTCTACCCCTTTTTCTGGCACTCTGCTAACCCTTCCACTGCTCATCTGGAGCAATGTCAGTAACTTGAGAATCAATAAGTCTCAACCTGTAACTGCAGACATCTCTATTTCAAGAGTTAATCTCATGAGAGATTTCTCTCTACAGAAACCAATAAAACCGAGCAATCCCAGGAACTGAAGTCCATCATGACTCCTCACCATATGTTGCGATGAGGTGGATGGGTGTTGCGAAAGCACAGTAATGGCAGAAAAATTGTATCAGTTGGCCAATAGGTTGTAGCATGTCTTTTCTTCAGCATGCCTTTTTTGAACAAACTCAGAGTAGTGCACACAGGCAAAGCAAGAATAGAATAATAATAAAGTAAAACACTGCAGTGGATGGTTGTTTTCTTGAGAAGACCTTCAGAAAGAGACCAACCGTTACATGACAAATGGGAATGGTAGTGTGTAATGCATGGCTGGATGACTAAATGTCTATTTGAGAGAGGTCTGAATTATCCAAAGAAGCGGGATTGTCTGGGTGTATGTTCATGCATGAGAGAAGCATGATAAGCAGTCATATTTCATGCTTAATAAAGTGTCTCACTCTCAACTTATCGTAAAAAATGTATTCACACTGGCAAGTATCCTGTGTATCAGGTTATGAGGAGGCTTTTATTGAATAGTGTACAAATTTCTGTTATGTCTTTTTTATTTAGTTCCTATTTCACTTTTTGAGGAAGAGATAGAAGAGTGACCAGTACAATTTTGTCTATCAATGGGTATAGGAGGTGAACATACAGTTTTTATCAGGACAGATGCACCATCAAGGAATTCCAAAGGTTAAGAAGGGAAAGCAAGTAGCACATGTGAGAGTTTATAGGCCCCTGGAGCAGCAACAAAAATAAGAGTCATTCAACAGTCAGATAGTGTTAGTAGACCTTACTTCCATCGTTAGGATGAGATTAATTTTAATTTTTAGATTTTAATTTTGGTCTAACATGGCAAAAGACCACTTTATGGAATTTTGAACAGATTGCGAAAAAAGGAAACTGTGTCTTGGTTAGAGGTAGGGATCTCTGCCTAAAAAAGAATGCATCCATGACTTTAGAGAAAATTAAAAGAAAGGAAAAGTGATCAGAAAACAGCAGAAGTTTTCTTTTTGAGGAAAGATGAAATTAATAGTCTTTAGCTCAGAATATATTTTAACATTGGCTTGAAAGAAACTGTACCCACGTTTCCAGATCTGGCGAGTATTCACATTCTTATATGTAATCAGTAACTTAACTGTTTAGCAAGATCATGACCTGAGTATGTGTAATGGGTTAATCATTCAAAAAACTCAGTTGAAAGAGAAATATACCAGAGACAGATACAATTTTGGTTATATTAGAAAAGAAAAATCATGCATTGGAAATAGGAATCTGGAACAACTAAATGAATTTATAACAGAGAAAATGTCATCTAAATTTTGGGAATTGTTCCCACTTGGTAAGATCTGACAGACTACCACTTGGGAAACTTAAAAAGAAGAGGCCTTACTCCAGGGAGCAACAGGGAGGTGATAGGAAAACAGCAGCCTGACCTAAGGGGTCTTTTCTATCTACTGCAACTGTGGCTCGATGTAATAGACTTGCCAGCTTCTCAAAAGCAAAGCATGAGCTGAATCAATCTGAAAATGCAATAATAACAGAGAAGGAAAAATGCTGAAACCACATTTCAAGGTGGTATGAGTCGGAATGGCAAAACGGGGTGAATGCTGGGAGCTAGCTTCCTGAACTGAAACACAGATGGTAAAATGAGTAGTTGGCCTGTGCATGCAGTGTTACAGCCATCTTCTGTGCTGCTGTGGGTACAGAGAACAATATTAGCAACATCAGCATGACAGTATGCTTAGCTAATTACGCCTTCCCCTATAATAATAATAATAATAATAACAATATTAACACAAACTCTAAAGCTTAACAGAGTGTTTCACCCCATTTTGCTACTTCTGTTCCTCAAAGCAGCCTGAGCTATCTTTGCGCTGAGCAGCACACTGTGTCAGTGGGACTGGATGGTATGTGGTGGCAGTCCACGAAGCTAAATTTTTGTTTTGAGCATAATCATTTTTCTGCTTTACAGGCAAATTTGACTTCAGAAAATGAGTTCAAAATGCGGGAAGATGATAACACCAGCAGCAGCAGCAGTGGCCTCATGCTAATAGGAGCAAGAGGTCTGTGAGGTATCCAGGGAATGTCTGAGGTGCGTTTGGGGTGCTTTGAGGCAATAAGAAGCAACTCTAACCATCAGTATGTTGTCAGCCTTCTTCTCAGCACAAACGCAAATCACAGCCTCTCATTACCTACTATGAAGAAAGTTAACTCTGTCACAGCTGAAACCAGGACACCTGGGTTATGCCAGTTTCTCTCTCAGGGTATACGATGGTTAGTATGTTCTTGGAAAATTTCTGATAGGAGTTTTACTTTTTACCCAACAGCAAAAGTTGTCCTCTGTTCCGTAAACTTTCCTGAGAACAGCTGGTCCATCACCATGAAATCTTTGGACATAATTAAGACACATGAGCTACACAGGGGAATTCAACCTTCTGCGTGCTGTAGGAATTCAGAATAGACACATCTGATCATGTTAAATGTAAAAAGAAATGCATTGTTCAGTGTTTTTCAAAAGCTACCATTTATATTTTTTCAGATATGGAAGCAAACTAAAGAGGAAAAAAAACCAGCTGTATTTCAAATTCAACTGCAAAATTTGTGTTGCCTTTGCTGACAAAGTTTCAGAAATATGGCTTTTTTTTATTTCATAATTTCTGCTGTTATCTGTAAAAACACTGAAGACTAAGAATAAAATGTTAGTCCTGTGAAAAGCTCCTATCTTCTTCAGTATAAATGGAACCTGTCTCTCTAAATATTTTACAAGACATAACTTTTTCTTTAATTTCTCTTCATCTTTCTCTTTACTTCATTATTTTTCTACTGGGAATAAATGTCAGATTTGTTAAAAGTTATTACCTTCCCTGTGGGTCACCTCTAAGCTTTTTTATCCTGTACTTTTTCCTTTTTCTGACAGAATATGAGGAATTAGCAGATATGCCCTCTGCTTATTGAGTTCTGCCTGATACTATAATTGTAATATACATGAGCTAGTACTTTATGCTTACAGTGTGCCTTACATTCAAAGATCTAATAGTAATTCAGAAAGAGGTATTAATGACCTGTATATAAGAAGGGGAAATATAAAGTGAAGAGAAGAGAGGAAAAAGAAGTAAATTTTCAAGCTTATTTTATTTTGGTTCTTCAGAAAGAGGAGAATATTTCCGTTCAGAGGAAAATAAAATCAAAATTATAATTTTGGTTTTAACGAAAAAAAAAGCAATTTTAAACTTGAAGGACTTTTATGAAAATTTTAATTTTGAGACACTACATAGTTTAAAGCCTGCAACCATCTGTATTTATACATATCACCCAAGTCATTCACAAAGCAACATTGCCAGCCAGACAGTGTTATTCTTCAGGCTTCAGAGATTTTGAAAACTGAGTATGTCAGAGAATGTGCTAAGTCACACATTAAATTTGAGGAAAAAGCTGAACAAAGAATATAGGACTCCTGAATACAAAAATCAATCTTCTATCTGTGTTACACGCAAACTGACACATATAATGTTTGCTGCAGCCTCAAGAGATAATCCTAGCTACAAAATAAAACCACAAATCTGAGTCTCAGATTTTGCTACTTACAGTCCACTACTTGGTAACTCCTTTGAAAAAAAGGTACTTAAACATTTATCTGGGATGCAAAGTAAAGCAAAATGTCTGAGTTATTAATAACAACTCTTAAAATCTTTCTGAAAGTCCTTATATGAATAGAAGACTACATTTACAAGGTATTGTAATTGTTTCATTACAGACTGCACATATTATTATGGAAGGTAAAAAATAACATTACAGTCCATCAACTTGTTCATCATCATGGAGGATTTTTCCTTGATTTGGACTCAAAGTCTAAGACATGATTGACAATGCAAATAGCTTTTATTGCAAAAGCATGTTGATTTCTAAAACCTTGTTTTACACATTCTTACCACAGAAATGAAAATGTTTAGTACAACACAAGGTATTATTGAGGTTCTTTTGACAGCATTTCACACCTCATTTGCTGCCAAAGTTATTAGATTTTAGTCAATGGTCAAAGAGTAAATTGACTCTAAAGGGCTCCTTTAAAGCACTGAGGCATGAGATTAGATCAATTTAGAAATTATCTTGATCTTTACTTCATCTTGTGTTCGAAGTAGAGGTGCCCACCTCTTCTAGCTACCTTCCTGCTTATTTAAAAGGAAACGCTTAAGGTTAATATAAGCCTTGAAATGATTGCCATTTTTATGTGGCTTCTGGCAGTTGAATTATTTGGAAGGTTACCTTTGATAAAGCAAGTGTTTGAATGTAGATTGGCTGGAACTACTTCCAATGACAAAAAAGAAATCTTGGCCAATGTGGAATGAAGGTTGATGAGCAATGCCAAGTGCCTTTCCCAAGGATGAAATCAGCAAAACTCAAAAAACTTGCTCTAGTGAGTTCAGGGAGACACATCCTGAAGACTGTCCTGTTAGCACCATGATGTACACATAACATATCCTCTCACCTTTTTAAACCTGTGTAAATTTACTGGTGTGCTCTTATAGCTCACTTCACAGGAAGAACACTGTTTCTTAAATTTTCTGCTCTTCTTCACTAATGTTTCACAATGAAGAGCACTATGCGTTATCATCCTTCACTGTATCATCATTAAACCCCTTCATACTTTCAGGTACCACTGATGGCTTATCCATTGTGAACAGACCATTCGGCTTTGCTACCCAAGGCAGTGCCGGAATGCAGCATTCTCTGTCCCTCAAAGTACACATATGCTTCCTACCTTACATCATAAACATGCAAAAATCTCCCAGGTCACTCAGTACCAAGTTGTTTCCACTAATGCTACAAGTATGTGAAATTGCTGCTTCTAGCTGAAGAACTTTCATATCATTCACATAAGATACTGCCAGCTTTAGGGGTAAAAATAAAAGTTATTTCAACAGGTTGCTTGGTGTTCTGAAGTTTGAATGTATTTGGACTCAACATTGTGAAAAGCATAATATATCTTTAGATATCTGTAATACATATGTTGTGTATTTAGGTGCTATGGGATGGAGGTGGAAGTCTCGTGTTTCTCTGCTACATGATCAAGTTCTGAAAGACTCACTGTTTCCTTCACACTGAGGACACGCAGCAGCATCAGCCTGGTTCCCATAAATTGAGGGAAGACATGTTAGTTTAAACTGTATACACAAGGGGACAATTAGGCCTCTAGTCTTCTTGACTGTCTCCCTGCAGATATTTTATATTTCCTGGAGGAATTCCTACAACTCAGGGCACTTTGTGTCAACAATGACAAACTCCCCACTCAAATCACTTGGCCTCTGGGAAGCCGTCACAACACTTAATCTGGTTTCATGATTCTGCATTGCCTTAAAAAAAGGAGCTCTGAAGTGGCTAAAAACAGGCAGGGTACCCCATTTATCTTCTTCTTTGTAACACTGATTTGGCATCTGAGGACACACTCGTTCATGTACAATCCCAAGCCACTTTCTAGGAAACACATTTCTGTGCCTGATGGTTTACTGATGGCAAAATGTCTTTGATTTATTCCTTAAATCTTCCCGGTTGAACTATTAGTTCTCTTCCTTGGCACCAAGAAACCATTGTAAAGGCATGGTTGTAATTGTAAAAAAAAAAAAAAAAAAAAAAAAAATTAAAAATCCCTTTTTTCAATCTGTAACAGAGTTGCAGGAAACTCTTCAGTTAAATCAATTGCCGGTAATTAGAGTACTACTTCTAACTGTGCTTAGATCATATTTGATTGGAGCTATTGTGTTAGCTCTTGCCATGAACTGTATTTCATTGCGTCTGTATTATTCTAAGTGATTCTCTAATCTTCTCACTTTCCTTCAATTCAAAGATGAATGTCTTAACTTTACACTACTGTATTATCAAAACTTCCTCTCTAGACTAATGTGTTAGCAAGAGTCATTTTTCACTGAATGATAGTCCTGACAAAGAATTATTATTCTAATGTTTTGGGGAGATTAGCTCATTTTCACTCAAATTCTGCCTTCCCATTCATCACTCTCCTGCTGTTGGGACTTCCAAAAATTATTTATTCAGGCAGAAAACTTAAGTACAGTGAAGAGCTGGAAATACACAAGTGACACGGGAAATGCTATTTCTTTCCACTCTGATCTACGAAATGTGACTCACAAGTTGACAGTGTGTCTCTTTCTTTCATCTGCTATGAACTGTGACTTTAGGAAAGTCTCTCTTCTTTGTCCATCTCATCTTTACTGGTAGCATCTCCCTCATACATATAAAATAGACTCTGTCTTCTCTATCAGGTCACTCAAAACCATCTTTTTATTGCCTCATGTTGCTGACACCTCACTGTCTTTTAGGTTTCAGTTTATTCAGGGCTGCCATAGAACACAAAATATGGCCCTGGCTTATCTGATGAAACATCTGGACAACAATGCCATGAGGGTGTTAAAACTATGAATAAAACTAATATATTAATGATGATTTGGAAAGGCTAACAGAAATCCATATGTCATATTTAGTTGCCCTGGCCAAAGGTACTATATGCAAATTGATATAGTGAAAAGCTAGCAGATTACACTCTTGACTAAGAGCAGCTCAGGACTACAAAACTTGTCATGAAGCCAACCAGAAAATAAGTTATTCAGGATGATGGAGGAGAGTAAGGAAAAAGGTGACAGGTTGACATAGCATGGACTAAACTGACAAAACACACAATGGGAAGAGGACATTAGTTAAACTGAGAGAAGAGTGAGGTAGGCTGAAATGCAAAGAGCTCTGGAGGTTAAGACGACACTAGTGAAGGAATCCAAAAAGCATCTTAAGTTTCAGGGAAATTTGGGCAATGAACAAGGTAGAAGTTTTCAGCCGTTGGTCAGAAAGAGCCTATATAAGGAAGGAAGACTGACAAAAGAGTAGCAAATCTTTCTTACAGTGCTTAGCCCTTAAAATTTTATCATGTGTAGAAACGGAGAACAGCTTATACACAGATCAAGACATTTCTTGATGTCTATCCATTGATAGTCTAAATCAAATATTGTTAATCTAACAAAAGTTATTATTTCACAGTTTAGATGTCTGTCTCTGAGGTGTTGAGCTGTCCATTACAATTGGGTGCTGATCTTGGTGGTAGAATCTGTATTATCAGGCTTCATTTCAACTGAGAAAGTGTAGCTGTCTCTGTAAGGTGACACAAATGGTGTCCTAAACTCCATTTACTCTATTGACTAGACTCTTTTTGTCTATAAAGGGAGCCCAAGGTGACTTATTCAAGTCTGTGCTTTCAGGACCTTCATTAAATGAGATGAATCTCACCCCTGAAGCGAGAGATGAATCCCACTCCTGCTTTTACTAGCCCTCTTTCATCATCATCTTGGCATTTCTGATATTCTTCACCTCACACAGTAGCTGAGCCATGTTTTTCCGCACCAGACTTTCTCAGATTCTCAAGCTTTGGAACAGACTGTAAAGCCCAGCTTTCTGCTGCTGAATCGCTTCTTACTTGTTTCCAAACTTGCCATCTGCCCTAACTCTCGCTCCGGTGGTTTAGGTGCAATGCTGTCGCCTTTCATTAAGGAGTTTGTATCTGACAAGACAAGGTATTCATAAATTAATTGTGAAGTAGACACTCCTTTAGAATTACTCTTTAATGCTATTTCACAACTTTGCTCTCCATGACTGACTCTGGTGACCTCCTCATTATAACCTGCTGGCTTCCTTGTGTTAGGTGGAAAGCCCTGCCAACAAGAACCCATAATCAAGATGTTAATATCTGCATGTATTTCTTCTTGAGACATAGGCTGACTTGGAAGTAACTTTAAATATTGGCTAGATAAACCCAGAAAAATGTTGTGTATCTTCAAAGTTGCCTATACTTTGAGAAGGTGCTAGTCTAGTTCACCTCCACAAGTCCTTTCCAACCTAAATATAACAATTAATAATTCTGTATCTCTAAGGTAAGGACAAAAAAGACAAAAAAACATATATTAGCTTTTACCAGGAAATTACAGGATATGTTCATCTAAAATTTGCAGAGGAATTCTTCGTGAACATAAAGGTACCTTTTCTTTCAGCAAGCACTATTTTGAGACTTATACATTAGCTCCTGCATTCGCTATTAAATGCTCATCAGTTGTCTACCAACAGCTCTCCATTCACTTTTGGACCTCATTGCCACCAGCTATCACCAGAATGTAGACAATGTTCCCAAATATTTTCTGTTGTGGTGGGCTGACCTTGGCTGGCTGCCAGACACCCACATTCCCTCCCCTCCTCAGAAGGGTGAGGAGAGACAAGATAGAAAAAAACTTGTGAGTCAAGATAAAGGCAGATTAATAGAGCAAAATCAAAGGCTGTGTGTGTCAGAAAAGGAGAACCAAAGATTTGTTCTCTATTTCCCATCAGCAGGAGATTTCCCCCACTTTTCCACTTTGGCAGATAAGTTCCTTATCTGCAAAATATTTCCATTTGTTCAGCCCAATTCTTCTCGCTTCACCCCCACGTGGGACCAAAGAAAACTAAGGCCTAGCTATGACAGCATGTGTCCTGGCAGCTGGAAAAGTCCCTCTCAGTTCAGATAGCATTTCCCGCTGCTGAGAGAAAATAGATTTTACAGATTGAGTGTTTATGGCAGGGATGCTTTCCCTCTCCTTGCCTAGATTCAGCTGATTAGATCAGAGCACAAACAGAAGAAAGGGAGCACATATATCCTGAACTTGTCATCCTAAATAACTGTGGCATTTCCAAGAGTGCTCACCCCACTCTCGTTCCATGTCTCTAGCTGCTTTCACTTTGTTTTGCAAAATGTTTCTGCAACAGTAAACAAACAAAGAAAAACAAAGTCCTGTGGGACAACCCCTTGCAATAACTACACCGTTCCCCAAAAACCCTATGCAGTCTTGTTTTCATTGCTAGCTTCTCTTAAAACAATAGATAAATATTTCACTGCCTAGTAGAAATGTTCCCACTCGATGAAACAAAAGGACATGATTGTGTAGTGGCTACAGCTTATGACCCTGCACTCAATCCACTTTTTACTTGGTTTTCAGGGAATTAAGTCTTTCCTGGAAAGGAATTAAGCCTTTCCCCAGTGTCTTGCTTTACCACCTTTCGAATGAGTATCGTAAATAGCAAAGTTGTGGGATTCATTATAGGTGTGTCCTCTGCCACTCTCATAGATCACACAGAGCACTTCACTGCCACAGAAATAATTCCTGTGTTTTACTGTAAATATCAGTTTAATTTCTATTTTTGCTTAGGTAATTAGAAATATATAGTCTGTGGCTCTGTTCCTCCAGGGAAGAAACTTGAATGTCTCAACATTGGTTTCTGCTGCCATTTGAAACGTCTTGGTGTATCCTGCCTGACATCCATTTCCTAACTCGGCACAGGCCTCCTGCAGTTTCCACACTATATTTACTAACAGATACCTCAAACAACTGAGGGCTTTTAAATTTGCTCTAGACATTTCTGTTTAGGAACCTGAATTCCATCTCAGATATGGATGAAGTTTGCTGGCACCCTAAGCTAACTCCAAGGCATTCTCTTCAGGTTAATACAGCACAAAAAATAATGTCTAACTTTGCTGGGATGTAAGAGTAAGACATGGATAGACCAGAGAGAGACCATCTTTGTAATTACTCAGAAAATGCAAATTTTAGTTAAATTAGATCATTATGAGAGTGTGAAAACAGTCAGCAAGTCACAGCTCCATTCACAATTTTTGATCTATCACCTACATGGAAGAAGAAACTAAAATAAGGATTTAGTCCAAACTGCAGAGAGAGCGAGCCCAAACACAGTCAGCTCCTTAGGCCAGTGATAAATTCTTGTTCAAATAGTTTGGCTAAAAAGGGAACAAGTTGAATAGAAAGCCCTACGAATAGCCTTATTTTGATTCTTCCTAAACACAGGGTTCACTGATGTTGAGCTTGCAGTGGTCATTTGACCATCTGGTTATGTCACTCAGGTGTCTTCTGGTGGCAATAACCAGTGCCCAGTGTTATTCTTTACTCCAAAATGTTTGCCATTCTGTCTTTCCATTTTAATAGTAAAAAAAAAAATAGTCACAGAATGTACCTAAAACTGGTCAACTCAATTTAGTCCTTTTTGTTGACAGTTATTTCTAAGAAAAACAATATTAATTGAACTACAACTGCTAGGCATTTGGCTGTCTCCATGTCAACAACAGGACAAAGCCTCACTACGTCACTGTCTCTTCACTACAGGATGAACTGGTCCTCTGTGTCTGACAGCCTATGAGGTCATTAAGATAGTCTCTCAAGATTGTTGGCTTACATCAGATGTGATTGTGGATCTATGTATTGGACGAGAAGCTTTATTTCAGTATGGCCGTCTTCAAGGTGGAAATCACGAAAACAAAATGAATAGTGTTACCCTTCCTAGTTTAGGAGAAAGAGGGAAAAATTATTCATGGAGATGAGTTGGAAGGGAAAGGGTCATATCCAAAGCAGGACTTGCAGATCTCGGAAAATTCTCAGAGCACAGCCAAGACAGATTAAGGACCAGGTCCTTCACTAAATTTAATGATGGCTGCTTTATTTTTAAAACACACTCAAACGCAAAATCCATGCTGCTAGACCAGCTTTGTGCTAGAGCACTCTCCCAGGCTCCCGTCTGAGCTCTCTTGTTACTCCATGGACTTAAAACTCACACCACCCACTACAGAAGGGCAGCTAACAGCCAAGGTGGGAAACATTGTGTTTTCTTCTTTTGTAATTCCTTTCTCTTTGGAGAAATTTGCACTGTACTCAGTAGCCAGTGTACTGTAGACTCAGTGTTGTAGCCTACTGGTAAGACCACACCCCAGGTCCTGTAATCTAGTCTCCACTCTCACAATAACATCTATTTGCTCTCCTAGCCCAGATGTGATTGTTTAAATTAACCCCCACTGAGCATACAATACATGCGTTCATAACTCAGATCTTAATCAAGGGCAAGAACATCAATGGAAATAATTGGACTGACTTAAGTATCTAGTTCTTGCTATTTGATGTACTGAGCAGTGCTGGGAGACCTGGGCTGCATTCTTGAAATGACTTAGAGATTTACCTCCCTGCTCTCCACTGATGCTAAAAGGAGAATTTTGTATCTCTCAGGGAGCACTTAGTAGATCTACTTTTAGGGTTGTCACCTGAGCACAACCCTGGAAATGCTGTTGTCCTCTCTGTTGTACCTGAGCTCCTCCACCTGTGCAACAGGTTACCTACATGAAACAGGTCAAGGAGTCCCAGTTCAAATGGTTTATTTGATGCTCAGATTTATTTTTTTTAAATTTCTTCTCATCACAAATGGTGATTGAATTGTCTCAAAGGTATTTTACATTTGGAACAATGTGCTTTAGTAAGATTTGTAATACGGTATCTGGCTCTTTGGGGAGTAATACTGCAAGGGTTTTACATTCAACATTGTGATGTCTGAATTTCTGATGAGACAAGGGTCACTTGTGGCATTTCTGCTCCCTAATTATGTGTGCGAATTGCAAATGCACACCCAGTCAAAGTAATGCAAGTCCAGCTTAAAACTCCTTGTTCTTATGCTTTTTTTACCAGTTAAACTGGAATATGAGTGGAAAGCGGCATCAGCTCATAGCAAACGGGTTCAACACTTTGAGATGATACTTATACAACATTTAGCACATTATTTTCCCTGAGGCACTCTCAAATGATCCATGACTTTATAATGTATGTAAAGTGGTTTGAACACATACACAGAGCAAACTACTATTGCTGCCTTGTTATTAAATTTGGGTTATTATTACCATAAGTGCTTGTATTAGTATTATTAGTAGTAGATGATAGGGCTTATTATGAAAAAATTGTTACAAGTTTTTGTAATTGTCAAAACTGCTCCCATAACATACTTTGTTCATCTGTCCATTCATCCTAGGCCACATAATGTTCCCAATCATCAGCAAGTTTGGGGCTTTGTTTTCTGCCAAGAAAAAAAAAAAAAAAAAAAAGACAGAAGATACCAATTATTCACAATTTTGTGAATAATGAAGATGTTGAGTTGTTATAGGAGATTTTAGCCAAACAGAGATGTTAAACTTTCTCCTGCACACACATACTCTTTGCATTTTTATGCTCCCATAGAGTTGGAAAATAGCACTCTTGGACATTTTCTGAGGGAAGGGGATGCCTGATAAGATGAAAGAAGTGATTTAATTCCAAACACCTCTTGCAGTGAATAAACCCGTATTTAAAGTTTCATTTCAGTTGTGTCAGTTCCCATTTCTCACCACCGTTTAATTCCTAATGCTGTTCAATTTGCCACCACTATGCTCCCAATATTTATTTTTTTTTTCCTTAATTGTGTTTTTGTACCAAGCATGGAAGTATAAGTTTGGTTCAGAGATTGCTTGTCACTTGTCTTACAGAGTACAATCTGTCCCTTGATGTGCTTGATTACTTCTGATGAGACTTGGACTGGAGTGAAGCAACAGCACAAACATCCACTGCAGGATACTAGATTTATATTGGTCCAAGATCATGAGTCAACTTAAAAGTGATTTTGGTAACCAGTATCAAACTGCCAAGAGTTATTTGGCCTTCTCAGAGTAGCTTTGACCTTTCAAACAAGTTATGTGGGAACTAGATCAGTTTATACTAGTAGAGCCATATCTATCCATGCATTAGTAAAGAGACTTACATTATTGTATTGATGACTCAATTATAAGGAAAATAATCCTTTTACTTCTCATGGCATTCATTCAAGAATCTACCAGTTAGGCATTTACCCGATTCTACTGGCTATAAAGAATGTGCTTAAATATGAGATGGAAGAGGGGTGTTTTCCTGAATCAATTTATATCTCCACTGTTTAAAGAAATCAGAGTTTGTTCTACTCCATTACCTCCAGAGCCAAGAATGCAAGAGACAGAAACATGCTAACTCAGATCCACACACTTTATGGATTCTGTATTTCTGTTAATAAGCCCTGTAAAGCTGTCGCATCTGGGGGAAAAAAAAAAAAAAAAAAAAAAACAAGCCTCTCCTCCCACATGTCTTATGTTACTTGAATTTTCAACCCCCTCCTAAGTAAGGTCTCGATATAACATTGCATTTTGCAGCAGAGGTATTCATGGATGCGTCATCACAGGAGAGCAGTGGTTATCTAGCAGACCACTACAAGGGAACCTGCAGAATTCTCTGATAGCCTTATGGGGTCGTGCTGTGATCACTCTTCAAGCACAAATGAGTCCCAAAAATTGTTGTAGTAAAGAATTAGAGGAGTACCTTCCACATAGAAGTGTTTAATTAACATCTATGTCTTCTTGTGAAATCTTAGGGAGTTCAATTCAACAGACATAGAATCATAGAATCATAGAACCATAGAAGGGTTTGGGTTGGAAGGCACCTTCAAGATCATTAAGTTCCACCCCCCCTTCCATGGGCAGAGACACCTCCCACTAGCCCAGGTTGCTCAAAGCCTCATCCAGCCTGGCCTTGAACCCCTCCAGGGGTGGGGCATCCACAGCTTCTCTGGGCAACCTGTTCCAGTGCCTCACTACCCTCACAGGAAAAAGTTTCTTCCTAATATCTGAGGGACTGATGTAAAGACTGATTTACAAAATTACACCACAGTTCACTAGCGTCGGTGGTGTTACTGTGTTATGTAGAAGTGGTGAAAAGAAAGCAGGAAAGTATGAGTCTGAACTGGGAAGAACTGAGCCTCCCTGCCTTTTCCTGTGTAAATTTTACCGTCTCTTTTTGCTTCTGCATGTCAGTTTGTACATTATCTTCCACGTGATACCACAGAGCATTTTTTTGTTGCACATTAGTTTGGACTCAAAGTTCTGTGCTGATCTTACAAATTGGTTGTAATTAAGAGAAAAAGCAAAGGAAAGACAGAGAAAGGGAGAGAAAAATTAAGAGGAAGAATAAAAGGAAGGGGATGAGGGGGAGGAAAAGGAACAGAAGAAGACATGAAGACAGGAAGGAAAGAATTTAATAATGAAGTTCTTCAGCAGTTTACTTCCGAAATTATTTTTCCTTCCAAAATTTACTTAAAGACTTACCAACTCGAAAACAACACTAAACCCAGATGTTTCTGTTGGTGTCAAGCAAGCTTTGTGAAACAAGAAAGCTCATTTTGTGGGACTGTTTAACAGCAAAACCCTTTAATTTAATGGGTCCATTTCAACATAGTTCCCCTTTTCCCTATATTTTCGACTTGACTGGTGAATTTAAAACATCTATAATCGCTAAACTATATGAAATTTTTGAGATGCCCAGACAGAATAATAAGGGTCTACAAGGCAGCCTTCTTTTGTCTTACCTCTCAATATAGAGCCAGTAAATTAAAATGTCATAGGTATCTGAAAATATTCACAGCTAGGGCCTGGGAAAGTGTTCATTTTTGCTCCAGGTGCAAGAGGACTCCACTTTGCCTTAATACAACTTGAGTGTGTATTACTGTCCAGGTACCTGGCATCGTTTCATCAAATCTCAGCCGCCTAGGAGAAACATTTCATGATACCTCCATCAGAACGTGATAAATTGTAGGAAGAATTTAAGCTTCTATAGAATTGTTTTTATGGATATTAGAACAATACTCTCTGGCCTGTTTTAATTTCCCTTCCCCACTTGTATGGCTGATACATGCCTATCATGTCACTTCAGAAAGTACTGTATTTTCTGCCCCAGTGCAATTTTAACATTCTTAATCCCAGCAAAATCAATGACTGTCCAACAGATTCTGCATCAGGGAGAACTTGAAACCTCCATTTGTTTGTTATAAACCAATAGTCTGGAAATCATGAGAGCTACAAATAAGGATTGATGTGCTCCACAGTCTGGCACAAAAATAAAAATGGCTTTGTGTCTGTAAGGGGAAAACATGGAATGAAAGAGAGCAGCAGAGAAGACCCTCTTCAGAGAACTGGGACTGGAACATAATGTTGTATGCCTGTTATCTTGATTCACCTGAAGATGAAGAAAGAGTTCTTAATATGGGAAAGCCAGGAATTTACCACAATGATCCCCTTCAGATTAAATCAGGGTTTAGGAAGTGTTGCAGCTACCAAGCATGGAAGTGTGAACTGCCCTGATGCCAAGGACTCCAGGGTGCTCAAGCACTCAGCTATGAAGGCTGCAGAGGTGAACAGAGACAGAGCTGGTAATGGGGATCTCATTTCTGCGATGGAGGTGAGGGGAAGGGTGTTTAGTATTCAATGTTTCAATACTAAGAGAAGACACCCAGAAGTGGAAAAGCCAAGATTTTATGGGAAAGCATAAAGTCTCTGCGTCTTCTACCATGGCAGCCCAAAAGAAAGAAAAAAAAAAATTACCTCTATTACACAGAAATCTAACAGGAGACCCTGTTGCAACCTTCCAATACTTGAAGGGGACCTACAGGAGAGATGGGGAAGCACTTTTGAGTAGGCAGTGTAGTGATAGGATGAGTGGTAACAGTTTTAAACTGAAAGAGGGTAGATTTAGATTAAAGGAAGAATTTTTTTTACTGTGAGGGTAGTGAGACATGGGACCAGGTTGCCCAGAGAAGCTGTGGATGCCCCATCTGTGGAGGTGTTCAAGGCCAGGTTGGATGAGGCTTTGAGCAACCTGGGCTAGTGGAAGGTGTCCCTGCCCATGGCAGGGGGGTTGGAACTCAATGATCTTGAAGGTGCCTCCCAAACCATTCTATGATTCTGCAATAATGCGTACCAAAGGTATCTTATTTTCACAGGTGTATCCTCCATATATCCTTCACCAGTAGAGCTCAGTATCTCCAGGACCTCACATGATCAGACTTGGGGCTGGAGAGCTAGCTGGGAAATCCGTTTATGCAGAAATGAGAAAATATAGCAAGGGATTTCCAATCTACTTGGAATGTTCTCCATGGACAATGCCTGTCCTCCACAGCCTTGTTTTGTGAGATTAAAGTAACCAACTGGAAATAAAGCCATGCCAGTTTTGACTTTTAAACACATTCTTTTGCTTAAAACACACAGTCATACACACATACCATTGGGCATGAGGCCATGAATCTTGTTTAGTGGGTGGTTATATTTGTATGTAAAGAGTAGAGATTAAATTAAGCATTGCAGTAAGGTAGTGCATCTTTTCTGGGCAATTACACATACCTTGTATAATCTAATGAGCTGTTACTGGACCCTAATGGAACATTTAAGGAGAGTTATTGTATGTTTTCACAGTTTGTTGAATTGGAGAAGTTAATTGATTTACCATGGAAAATGCCTCTCCCTTTCCCTAGACCCACACCTTCTTTTAAAAAACATACAGAAATAGAAACACAGCAAGGAGAAAGACTAGAATAGGTAGTAATTGAGTCCAACATAATTAAAAAAAGATCAATTCCACAATATCTTTCCAGGTAGCAATCCACAGGGTAATAGTAATACTCAGCGCTGCAATAGCTCTGTAAATCCATAGATGCCAAAGTGCTTTGCAATGAGGAAAGTACAGAGCATTTCCTTCTTTCAGCCTGTCATTAAAAAAATATAAAAAAGTCCACTGTAATATTCAACCATAACGATCCCAAAAGGTTTTTTTATTACACTGCTACTGGAGGACTTATTTAAACCCCAGAATACCTTTAAGCAGTGTTTAAAGTAGAATGTTATGTATATTTTCCCAATTATTTTGTGCATCAGGCTTTTTTTTTTTTTTTTTTTTTGTGTGTGTGTGTGAGCAGTATTTGGCCTCAGATAAAGGTTGACACTGGTTTTTAGTAACTCCTTGGACCACAGATTGACTGCATACTGTTCAGCTAGGTATCAGCAACAACTTCTCTTTAGTTTAGTGGAGGGAACTGATGCCAGAGTTGGAGCCTCATGTCAAAGCAGGCCAGTGTCATTTCCCCAAATTGTGCTCAATCTCTGCTTCAGACAAAATTTCTCTGTTTCTAGGAGACTTCATTGGCATGATAACTTTAGTCTGGTTTTTCTGGGGTGGCTTCTGAACATGTCATCCAGATTGGATTCAGGGTCTCCCAGGGGTCCACTGAGCCTGAAAGCATCCCCTCGTAGTACAGATAATGCAAACCTCTGCAGTGTCACTATAGTTCTGCTCCTGTTTTGTCGACAAATAAAGGAATTCACATTCAAAGTTATCAGCTACTTTTTTTTTTCTTGTATTTTATGTCTTTTTCCTGATAATGATTTCATTAAATCAGTCAGACAATGGCCAACAGCAGAGAGGTGTGACAGCTTTCAAACAGACTGCTACAAAGGTGATCTCCCAGTTGCTGAATTTCAAAGAATAGTTGGGATCACTCCAGACTAGTGTTAGAGCATCTACAGAGAAACACCTCCTGGAGGGGCTGCCAGCACCTAAAAGCTAGTCTAGAAAATAGAAAGTGGATGCAAATAATAGAGACATTCTTTAGAAAAATGTTGTTCCTGAGAAGCACTGAATGTCAGAGTTGTAAACCAGCAGGTGAAGTGACTCATTTCTTTTCTGTTTCTTTCTACTGTACAGGTTAAAGCAAAGAGGCGTTTACAATGAGACACCTTAGAGGTTGAAACATTGAGTTTGAAGTAACTTTGCTCCTTACAGGAGACAGAGTGAGAACTGTTTCTGGGAAGGGCAGGAGAACATCCTTCTATCTGTCCTTGCAGCATCCCTGATTTTGCTACTTCCCCTTCCGCATATAATTCTCATAAGGAATTGTGAAGATTGTTGAAGTACAAGAAATTACCATTTCCCATAGGAAATTATCACTCTACCTATTAAAAAGGCAGCTTGTCTTCTTGCACTTTAAAGTTGCGTTTTAGGTGGCTGGTAACTTTATATACTTTTTTCATTTGACAAACATTTATCTTACAATGTATCTACCTTCAGTATTCCTGGAAAAACTCTAAATAGCTCTTCATGTATTTCTGAGACACTTATTCACGACAAGAAAAGCCTATTTCTCTGAAATAGGAGAGCACCATCACACTATGCTATTTGGCTCATGTGAACGAAAGAAAGCAGCATTTGAAAATGCTCTGAAGAACCTTTTCTCAGTCAGTTTAGCTCTGCAGTCTTCACATATTCTCTCCTAGTTTTGATTTGATGGTTTATACAAGATCACTACAGAAATGACACTGCAAGCTTTCCTTTCACCTTCCCACTTATTGCAGGTTGGCTGGTGTCGAGGGACACCAACGACAATGCTTCTCATGTTCTCTTGACGTCTGCCATTCCACATTGCCATGAAACAACAAGCAAAACAAAAAAACACAAAACAAATAAAAAACACAGAAAGGAGGAAACTCTGTGGTGAAAGTGTAAAAGAAACAAGGAGGAGACAGGAAGACTGAGAAGAAAGAAACTGAATAGACCCAACAATACGTGAAAACAGAGAATTCATTGATACATGAAGAACAGGACTGGAGAAGATCAGACTGGTGTTGGTGATGAACGAGATTGTTAGCTGCGTGGAAATATGAGGCTGGGATGGACTGGAAGTGGAGCCAGTTTTGGAAAGGATGAGTGGTAAATAACAGGTCCAACAGGAGCTACAGTGTCAGGGTGAAACAGGGTCTGGTAGGACAGAAGAAACTAAACTAGATAAAAGGGTGAGGAATGCTAAAGAAGTAGGATAATGAAAAACTGAGAAAACTGAATAGCAAGGAATAAAACAGAATCAGCAGAGGGATAGATTAAGCATTGATATGGAAATGGGGGATTGGATTTAGCAAGGAAATGTGAAAGAGAGATGGAACTGGACCAGGAAATAGGGGTCAGGACTAATTAAGAAGGAAGACAAGGATTCAGCTAAGAAAGCTGCCCAGGCAACGCTGAAAATAAGGAAAGTCTGGGAGTGAAAAATCAGGTGATGGAAGAAGTAAATAAGACTGATGGGATTAAGTGGGAGAATTTGCAGCTACTGAGACCTGTTCCCCTTCATGTCTGAGAAGAAATCCCAGATAGTGCAGTGCTGTGTTTTTCTCTCTGGCCAGATCTGTGGAAGTGTCTCACATCACTTGTGGGTTGCTTCCTCATGGCTGGTAATTAGATCCATTCATCTGTTAGTACGAGTGGCAGAGGCTGGTTCATTATCCCTGCAGCCAATGGATGATGGACCAGGGAGGTGCATGACAGCTGTTCCATGTGTTTCTTTGATTGTATTTCTGAATGTACTTCAAAAATATACTGGGAATTCATGTTTTAAAAACACATTAAATGACAACAAATAAGGCCCTATCAGCCATACCGTAGACATCTTAACAAGATGAATTTTGTTGGGTGATGCTGTAGGGATACCCATGCAATCAAGACACGTTCCTTGAGTATACATTCACTTTTAATCTGTGCAGAAATTTTGCCCAGTAGGCACTGCAGGAGTTTGGGGTTTTTTGGACATTTCCAGACATTCATCAGCACGGCCAGATAACCAGGTGAATAGCTACTGCGTGAACACATTACATCCAGCTCAATCTGGATGCAACAAGTTCACTCTTCATGTGCAACATAGTGAACATCCATAGATTCCTTTCTCAAAGAAAATGCAGTGCCTCCATCTGTTCCTCAATATACAAGAGAAATGAAGCCTGGATTTCCATAAAGAACATTCTTCTTTATCCTATGCAACTGTCTTATCCCCAAATCAACTCTATTCACTGCATTAACTGAGGCAAAGGTCTTTTGGAAATGGAAAAAGTCAGAATATAAGTGAGGACTATATCATACTGCATAAGGACTTCAAGGGTAAGATAAAGTATAATGAAAAATCTTTAATTCAGACATTTTAAAACTTTGGAGTACTAATTTTATAACTTTTAAAAATGTTATTTTACTATTGATTTTTTTGTTTCGGGGGCATGGTTTGGTTTGTTTTGTTTTGTTTTTTCCCTGTGTAAAATATATGAAGGAGACACAACCGCATTTCTGAGTGTGTATGTCAATAGTTCATAGAAACAGTGCCATCTACTGACATAAGAACAAGTCATCTTTTCCTTCAGTTACTAGGGATCAATAAAGCCACCTTTGACGAACCCTCTGTGGACTTTTTGACTACCCAGTTCACAGAATAGACTACATGCTTCAGGGAGTGGGAGTCTGTTGGGAAAGATGACCATTCCACTTGAATCTTCTCTTGGCCATGGAGAACTCTGACTCAGCTTCCCAAACTTCTGTCCTGTTTCATGTTAAACTTTCATTCTCTCTCCTTTCTGACTCTGCGTCCTAGATTTTCATTTATTTCAAAAGTTTCTGGAGACATATCTCCACCTCCACCGGTTACTGACTTAATAAAGGGGGTTGCTTTTGCAATTGTGGCCAAACCAGTACTTGGTATAGTTGTTTGTTTTGGTATTGTCCTTGCCGGTGTGATATTTATTTGCAAGAAAGCAGGGAAAGAACAGAGACAAATAGACCATAAGCTAATAGTGCCCAATCCTTCAGCTCTTAGGAGAGAAGTACATCTTTTCAATGGCAGTTTCCATCTCTGCTTGGCCAACATTTTTTCATCTGTCAGTAATAGTGAGGTCAGTTCATAAACACAAGCTGGTAACTCAAGGTGATAACAGCCTTATTTTAGGGCTGCTGCCTGCAAAGAGAACAATTTTTACGGCGATAGTTCAATCAAAGATTGCATCATCTTCCACCAGTCAGGCTGTCTGCATTCTTGACTTGAACTCTTCTGCTATTTGGGTACTTTCTGCAAGGAATTGGAGAAGGGGCCAATTCTTCCACATTGAGGAAAAATGAACAGGATGAAGCTACAAACCTGTTAAGCATAGGCACTGAATAGGTAAATGAGCCAAAACTGTCCTTGTTACTGACCCCTGCCCTGCCACACAAATGAACATGTATTTGCATAAGCAATAAAAATGAAATTAAAAATCAAGAATATATTAAATTCACATTGAAATCCTCAGGACTGTTGCTGCCATTGGGCAAAGAGAAAAATACTATAACAAGATATCAATTGTTAAAAGCCAATTAAACATGCCTATTAGTTGTCCATTATAACCACTGAGTTCTGTAAATAAAAAACATTAATTGCTATAGGCCATGTAGTTAGCTGACAAATCCATAAATATTTCTTACAACGTTCAGTGATAGTTAAGTATGCAGTTCATGTATTTACTTTTTTAGAAAAAAGTTCTGGCTACCTTAAGCTTGAAAGGCGTTATAGAAAACTAAACTCTATTGTGTTCTTGTAATTTATTTTGGGTCTGATTTAAAATAATTATATTTCCTAGACCTGAAGTAGTATTTGTCTGTTACTGAAATCTAGTTTGATTTCCCCCTTCGCTCCCACCCTGCATCTCTTTTTCTTTTTTTATACTCACTTTCTATGGAATGATCCATTCTCTGATAATTAAAACTGGAGAATTCTGTATGCTATAATTGCCTGTGGGTACCTTTGGTGATTTTCAAATGTGACCTTTCATTTTGCTTGTCTAACTTGGAACACCTTAAAAAGATCTTGTTTTCTTAGGGTGGCTATGTGATACTCTTCAGAAACCAAACTCCTTTGTCATGTCTCTGCCTGAATTCCCCACCTTACAAATGGAGGCATACAAAACCACTAATGTCTTTCAGAAATCCCAACTTCGTTGATACTTAACAACCAATGTAAACCCTTCCAAACAAATGCTCTCATTTCCCATGGCAGTGAGGACTCAGCTGACCATTTGAACAACAGTGGTGAATGCCCAGCCCTTTGAAAATCAGTCCAAGTACTTTAGGTGACTACATATAGGTTTCAGAACTTTTGACAGAAATTTTCTCTCCCCATTGAAAAAGCAGTCTTTAGGACTAGTAGCACAGTGCTAATGAACTAAATCTGGAAAGGCTTTAATTGTCTCTACCAGGAATTCTGACATTAAGAAAACAAGCCCTTAAGAAAACCCAGCAATGATGGTCATGGCAACGTTTCCTTTTCCAACCCTTTCAACCCAGACATTTGCAAAGTAAGCCAGATATTATGCCTTTTCTTTAATTGGGGAAAAATGAAAAACACAAAAGGATTTATGCAAGATGATCCAAGGAATCCTACACAAGGTATTACTTGCCTCCTTTATCCTTAGCTCTGAAGGTAAGTGTCAAGTCTAAGCAAGCCACCAAGGCTCCCTCTATTATCAGTTGACAGTGCCATGCACCCATCACTGGCAAGGATCTCCATCAAAGACAAATGCCTAACAGATACAATGAAGTTTGTCATCCACTTAGTTGCATCTCAGCTAAGGACTTTCCATGGCCTGCCCTCCAGCCCTGATAGCCACTCAAACAGTCTTACTGTATGCACCCTATTAAACTCTCCAAGCTTTCAACATGGTGGCCACATCCAAACTACCTGTGAGTCCTGGACTGGGCTAATTGTTGAGCTCTCCCTTGCTGTTATTTAGGAGACTGTGAGGTAGATGAGACCCCAAGGTTGACAAGGACAATTCAGGTAGTTTAACAGCATCAAAGGCACACTTCACCTGCCGTAAATTTGTATGACTTGACAGTTCCAAATATTAGGTAACTGGACCACCTTTAGCTAAAAAGTAGAATCAAGATCAATTCTAATGTTAAGCTCCATTTCAGAAGGATTGGGGTACTATCCATAGTCCTAAGTAAACAGTTACTTTACACAGAAGACACCATTTGATTACTCAAAGCTATGACAGGTTTCATAACTACCTGTATTGTATATGCTTTTAGCCTATTTAATTTTTAAGCAGATTACTAGTCCAATGCTGCAATATGCTGAAATGACAGTTTGTATGATTTTCCTCCACACTTGTGAGTCTGCAAATCTAAAGCCAGGGTAGATTTCACAGTCTCAAAAGATCTCTGGCCTAACAACAATAGAACAAGAAAAAAAAAAAAAAAAAAAGGGAACTCCATCTGGGGTGCTGATGGGATTGTGCTCAGTGTTGTTGGTTTGAGATTCCTTCATTTTGGAGAGATGGCTCTGTTAAAGTTGGTATTATCTTCTTTGCATAATTTATAAGGAAGAAAACATATTTAATGTCATAGGTATGTGTGCAATTCCATAAAACCAGGTTAAATTAATCCATAGAATAGACAGATTGTTTCCTTTATGCTGTAGTTTATTTACCTCTAAATGATTCTGACAGCTTTAATGTAGACATCCATTTCTATGTTATTCAGAGCAGAGAACAAATGACAGGTTTGAAGGGCTCTGTATGGTTAGTAGTATAAGAGAAGGACAAGAAAACAAGGCAGAGACATTGTCATTTCTGGAAAACAAATAATTCAGAGAAGTTGCTGTATGACTCATCAGACTGCCATGATGTGGCACCCACCAGCTCTTCATAGTCCAATGGTGAGAAATGTAACTGATGTCTTGGTGATTTAGGGAGCTGTGTCTTAACAAAGCTGTGTTAGGTGCCCGCCCAGCTCATTGACTTCTTTAGTATTGGGCATGAGTAGTGAGTTATTATGGACTTTGCCTGTGGTCTTTCCCAGTATATTTATTCTCTAATCACTGGCATTTATCATCCCATTGACTTTTCCTTCCCTTTAGAAAGATCTTTTATGAGCAATTCATACGTATTCATATACATATTTTTCTCATAAAATTAGGAAGACAGACTACCAGTATGTGTCAAACCTGACTTTGAACTGACTGAAATCAGTGTTTTCTTCACTGGAGGGCAGGTATACCAGATGCCAGATTACGCCAGTAAAATCCACTAGTGAAATTAGACTGTGTCTAACTGGGAACGATCCTGTTAAAGCAAGTCAGAAATGCTGCAGTCATTCACAGGTCTTGTTGAAGATTTAGGGCTTTATTTCTTCCTCTTATAATTTCATTTCTTTCAATTTAAGACATACCCAAGAGATTCCTACGAAGTGCAGTCAGCCTTGCTGATAGCATCTCATGATATACATGTTTTCTGTCAGGATAATAAAAGAAAAATTACTATGTTAGTTAATTTCTCTTCAAACATCCTATCTCACCCTTAATTGAAAATGAAGATATGTTCACACATATCTTGAGTAATTAAAACCCTATGGCTTTTTCCTTATCTAATTAATGAAGAATGTGAAAATCAGAAACTGCAAATTGGGCATAAAAACAAACAAAATTTAATTAGTTTTTTTTTCCCTTTGTATGAAGATCAGAAAATATAAGAGAATCTGGTTAAAGGGAAATTTTAATAACTGCATGCAGGTGTTTGAACTATGATTAAGACTGTGAATTAAAATGTTGCAAAGAAATTTTTAACAGTTGTATTTCCAAAAGGAAAGCCAGTTGAAGAAACAACCAAAACAACTCAAATACTAATGCTTTGCAGCATGTGACCTTTGAGAGGAGTTTAATCAATTATAGTCAGCGTTTCACTTTTCTCGATTTAGATAGATACATTATTTTACCATGATGACATTTACTTAACTTTTGCATGTTTCTCAGTGCTCCTGAAGGCAACAAGACTAATATGTATCTATAAAATAATCCCCTGTCAAATACTTTCCTGAACAATGATTTAAGCTTCTACTGAATATTTTCTCCCTCATTTTGGAAAAAATTTCTCAGGCAAGAAGTAGAAAGAGGAACATATTTATATATTAAAGGGGGCCTACAGGAGAGATGGGGAGGAACTCTTGATCAGGGAGTGTAGTGATAGGATGAGGGGTAATGGTTTTAACCTGAAGAGGGGAGATTTAGATTAAACATTAGGAAGAAGTGCTGTACTGTGAGGGTAGTGAGACACTGGCACAGGTTGCCCAGAGAAGCTGTGGATGCCCCATCCCTGGAGGTGTTCAAGGCCAGGCTGGATGAGGCTTTGAGCAACCTGGGTGGTTTCAGTTTCTCCCTATTGACTACAGAAGGAGCTAGAATGACTATCTTGGACGAGAAGCTTACATTTTAGATGTAAAATTTGGGTAAGAAGAGTCTTCAGAATGAAAATTTCTCTGAGCCTTGAGCATCCAACCAGAGAAGACGCATTGGAGTAAAAGAAAGACATGTTATCTTTTCTCGTTGAGGTGCCCTGAGGTGCAAGGAGTCAATCAAATGCTTAAATGCAAACATTGAACTTCTCATTTAAGGTCTAATACTTTCCCCAAACGAAGAGCTTTTCTGTCTATAAATTATCCCACTATCTCTCATTGAAGAAAATAGATCCTTTCAAAAAGTAAGTAAAAGAGTATTCATTATAAATAGTGTCTATGTGTGAAATATTGCAGCAGAGGTATAATTACGCTACCTTTTTTATATCAATCACGTTATTATATCATCCCAGAGGTGTTCAGATACCATGGTGATGAGTGTGGGACTGATTATTTCAGTGTATTTTGAGATAGATAATAATATATTTGGATTGCAATTTTCCTACTAAAGGAGTCCCATGAGCTTCGTGTAATAATATATCCTGTCTCTTACATACATACTGGCATTTTTTATGCAGATGGGAGAATATAAATGTATCAATCCATTAGTACAGTTTTCTTAGGAACTGCTGGACATTCTCAAACAACCAGTCCAACTTTCTCAAACAACCATGCACTAGACTAAGTTTTCTGACTTTTAGAGTTCTTGGGAAGACAGAGTCCTCAAGGACCTTCACATCACCTAAGGACATGAAAGAGATTCTCCTTGGAAAGTAAGACCCTATTAATTAAGCATGACCCCAGCTACTGCATAACACTATCCACAGGATCACAGAGCAGGAGAAAGGCCAGAGTCTGTCCGAAAGAGGTGCAAAGGGGATCAAATACTAATCTCCAGTGCACAACACTTGAGAGGCCTGGAAAAATGGAAGATGAAGAGGAGTCAGGGAGTGAATTACATATCGGCGTCATAGAATCATAGAATAGTT
Source organism: Pterocles gutturalis (assembly GCF_000699245.1). Lineage (NCBI taxonomy): Eukaryota > Metazoa > Chordata > Aves > Pterocliformes > Pteroclidae > Pterocles > Pterocles gutturalis. The sequence continues at coordinate 48,613 of NW_010107871.1, forward strand.
TGGGTTGGAAGACACCTTAAAGATCATCTAGTTCCAACTCCCCTGCCACGGGCAGGGACACCTTCCACCAGCCCAGGTTGCTCAAAGCCTCATCCATCCTGGCCTTGAACACCTCCAGGGGTGGGGCATCCACAGCTTCTCTGGGGTCATGCTTGACACTACCCAGAGAAACAGAGTTTAGAGAAAAGATGTTACTTCTCCAAGCAACTGAGGGAAGTAACAGTAGGAACAAAAAACTTTAAGGAGTATTGGATCAAAGGTAATAAAGGTGTAGAGAGCTTCAGTGTACCACATTGTAATAGTCATAAGAAAGAATTCAGTTGTCTCAGAGAAAATCATCAACAACGGAACTTGATCATTCTGAACTGATCCAAGCTTTTCCCAGTATGCAGTTTGTATATGGATACTTTATTTTAAAGCATAAGAGTGCTTAATGCTAGTTGATTAAGGTGCCATAAAATTGTTCTAAGTATTACCTTAGAACTTATCCTGAAGAGGATATGAAAACAATAAATGAGGGAGAGAGAAAGAGAGGAGGCTATTGGAGAGCTTTGCATGGAAGCTGACAGCCAGTCAGACTTAGCCAAGAATGTCAGTATGCAATTGACAAGAAAAATTTGGGCAGGACTTTACAATTAAGTCAACATGGGTATAGAGAAAGCAGAACAGTGGAAGTCACTATTCATCTTTTGAACGTAGGAGGCATTGACTATTTGTCAATTCAAAATCAGGACAGTTTTTAAGGCAAGAAGAATTGTGTAAGCCTCTTTTGGAAGTGGAGATGAGAGATGGATACAAAACCACCAGAAAAATCTCCAGCTGACTGGGGAGCGGGATTGGAGCAGAACCTGAGAAAATACAGGCAAATCAACAATTCTATCACATTTGTACAGCAAGATGTTTTACAGTGCTGCACAGTCATGTATCATTATTACCAACCTCTGGCTATTGGTGTTCTAAACAGTCAAGAATTAGTTCATGTGATTTAAACAAAATTTTAACAAAGGTCAGATACATCAGGGAAGAAATTTCCAAAATAGATCTAGCCACTTCTTCTCAGTTGCAGCTTGAGATGACAGCGATATTTGACAGAATAAATTTCCTGTGCATTGCATTGCAATTTTCTTCTTGAGAAAGAGATTTAAAACCTTCCATTTTTTAACTCTCTTTTCTAAAATGAGTCAAATGAAAAAAAAGAGAGAGGAAAGGCAGTAGCTTCAAATATCAGTAAGCTTTCCAAAGACTGGTATTCACAGAATCTGAATATTGCATTTTAATGTCAACATATCAGGCCAATTTTGTTTTCCAAAAGAGATTTAAAAAGATAGCAACATAACATACATGCAGAAAAACTCATAATTAAGTAGGAAAATAATATTAAAGGGCAAGAGTTTTGGTTCATGCAAATTGACTTATCTCTATTGACTTTACCATATTTTTGCAGATTCATACCATTTGTATTAGTACCTTTCTCAGTGCATCGCAGAGGTTAAACCCAATAATAACAACAACAACAACAACAACAACAACAACAACAACAACAAAGACTCTGTAAGCAAACAGGGGTGAAAATACTGCAAGAACTTGATAATACCCTTTTTTTAGTTAGTGCTATATTCCAATCTGGAAGTTCAGCTCTACACATCCAATCTCAGCATAAGATCTACCACAAGCAGAGGAGATCTGACTAAAAAACATGAGAGCCCTGAGAGGTTTCCATGTGAGGGGAGGCTGTATAGCAGCAAGAAGAACAATTATAAAGACAACATGTGGAAGTCAACAAAAAAAAAGGGGGGGAGGGGGTGAAGGGCAATCACTCCTTTGCTTTTTATTGTGTGTCAGTAAGAAGAGAAGTTGGGATGGAAGGGACCTTAAAGATAATCTAGTTCCAACTCCCCTGCCATGGGCAGGGACACTTTCCATTAGCCCAGGTTGCTCAAAGCCTCATCAAGCCTGGCCTTGAACACCTCCAGGTATGGGCACATATATATATGCAGTATAATGGGACAGTCACTTCTTTTGACCAGTAAGCTATATTGTGCTTAATGTACCCTAGGATATGGTTGGTCCTTTTGGCTGCCAGGACACATTGTTGACTTATATTGAGCTTACCATCAACCAAAACTCACAGATCCCTTCCTGCAGGGCTGCATTCCAGCCTTTTGACTCCCAGTCTATAACCACATCCAGGATTACACCATCCCAGGTGCAGAATCCAGAATTTGTCCCTGTTGAACTTCATAAGGTTGGTGATTGCCCCATGCTCCAATCTATCGAGATCTCTCTGTAAGGCCTCTCTGTCCTCAAGGGAATCAACAGCCCCTCCTAATTCTGTGTTGTTTGCACACTTAGTGTGCACTCAACTCCTCATTGGTCATTGATAAAGTATTAAAGAGAATATGGGAGAACTCACTGCTACATAAAATACCAACAAATTAGAAGGCTTTGGATGGTAGTCGTTGCAATAACTCCCTGAGCACACTCCTTGTTCCTTGTAAAAGGTGTGACGACGCACTCTGTATTGATTGTCTCTCACTGAGGTTCAAAGTAATGTGCTTTATTTCATATTTGCTGAATGCTAAGAATGTGCATGTGGTCAGTTACTGCAGCTAAGCTGACAACTGCCGACTTTAAAAACACCCATGACTCTGTTGTATTTGGGTCAAACAAAATTATACAGGAATTACTCGTATACTGAGGGTTTATGTAGGTAAGAAAGTTTTGTGCATGATCTTTGCAATGGAACTTCCACCCAACTCCCACACTGTCTATTCCTGGTACTTGCTCTCCATGCTGTGTGAATGTTTACCACAGGCAAAAGGATGTTTTGGGTTTTTTTTTTTACAGATTTGATGATCAAGTCTTTTGAAACAGAGAAAAGGACTATGACAAATGCCTAGCAACTAATAAACACTATACTGTCTTAATCTTATATGAGTTCATTATTCTTCTTGTTAAACCTACTTACTTTTGAGACATCAAATCAGTATCCCAACTTACCCGACAAAGCACTTTGATGCATGCTTATCTCTTTATTCAAGCTCTGCTGCCTGTAAGCCAGTGCTTACATCCTTCAAAGATCATGGCTGGAAGAGCAAAGGCTCTTGCGTAACATTTCTTTGCAAAGAGATATATTTTAACTAGGATTCCCCATTCTGGCTTTAAAACTGGAAATGCAACCCTAGTTTTTGTGGTGAGAGTCTACATACCTATACACATACACACTTTCATATTGTATTATGCATTATTATCTATTTATGGCAATTTAAAATATTCAAAGAAATAGTATGTTACTTCAACAATACGAGAGTTATGTGTGAGAGAGATATATACCATGCACATAAGGTTTTAATTTTGCACTTTGAAATGTAAAACCTTTACCCAAGTAGATTGGTAATAATAAAAATTCAAAAGCAGTGTCAAGGAAAATATCAATGGAAATTTTCAACTTTCAGAGCCCAGAGGCAAGTCTATGCTATTTTCAGGCAAGTATGGAATTCAGCATTTAGACTGACTGCCTGGTGACTGCTTCCTCTGAACTATGAGATAATGGACATGCCACCAGGCAGGCTACAGACTAGTGTGACTTCGTGGCCTGATCCAATATGGAAAATCCTATGTTCCAGACATTTGAACTTTACATTTGAAACTACAATATCTTTTCCTTCAAGCTCAGGAATTAGGAACCGCATTGGAAGCTGAAAGGTATTTAAAAGTAAATTAAGCTAGTGGGAAATTTTAACAATTTAATCAACATCTTTAAAAGTGTAATTTTGTCCTCACAATTCTGACAGGGTAGAAGAGCTGACAGAGTTTCTACATCCTCTCTGTGCTCAACTACAGATAACCTGTTTACTGTAGGGGAAGAAGACAGCATTTCCATCCTACCTCCCTCTCTAAAAGCTTGTTTGTAGAGAGGGGACACAGATGTAGAATTAAACTGAACTTTTCCTTCCTCTTCTCCTCTGCAATCCCAACAGGTGCTACCCCAAGCTGCCTGATTTTACCGGAGTTATGCAGATTTCAAACACCTTAAAAACCACCCCCTTAGAAATGGCTTTTCCTTGTATACCTTGTCTCAGCATGGGTACTGTGACTGATGACTTGCTCCTGGAGATTTGCATGCGTTGAACCCCAGCATTTGGGGCTAGGCAATATGGTGATCTTTCCCTGTCCACAGACTTCTGTCTCACATCATCCCAAAAGACAATTCAGCTTGGGTATCTATTTGCATAATTTTTAATTTTTTTCTGTCTCCCTATTGTGTGTATGTTTGGGCTTCTGGGAATGGCAAGCAGTAGTCCCTGCCAGCTTACCTCCACATAGGAACAAAACCACCCTTATTTCCTTACCAGGCACTAAAGAGACTTTGAAAGAGGCAGGACTTGGTCATAGAAACAGTCTTCCACATCTTCATGGCTACTCGTATGTCCTCCAAATCCTTTTCCACCACTTCAGCAATCCAGGAAGTGCTCTGTGAGTTGATAAGTTTTAAAGGTTAAAAGAGAGATAAAGGGCTGAAAAGACAGAAGCAGAAATCCTGCCTCAATGCCAGGCTGTGATTTAGTGCAGCAAGCAAAGCAGAACAGGAGACGTTACATTGCTGCAGATTTTGTTTTACCTTTAGAGAAAACAAACATGAAGTAGAAGTCATAGAATCATAGAATGGTTTGGGTTGGAAGGGACCTTCAAAGCTCATCTAGTCCAACCCTGCTGCCATGGGCAGGGACATTTTCAACCAGATCAGGTTGCTCAAAACCCCATCCAACCTGACTTTGAACGATTCCAAGGATGGCCATCTTCTCTGAGAAACCTGTTCCAGTGTTACCCTCATTGTAAAAAATTTCTTCCTTATGTCCAGTCTAACTGGACATAAGCTCCTGTAACTACAGGTTTTTGTAAAAAGTCCTCCAAGTGGAGATCAAATTTATTTTTAGTACCTAACTAGAATAATTCATTATTACCAACAGCAGCAGTGTAGTAGAAACACAGAAGAACACCACTGCTCCTTCCCAGAGAAACTGCAATCCAGTTGTGCTGTATGCTATTGAACATTTAGTAAGTAAAGACATCCAAACAAAGTTGGCCAGGTGAAATAAAAAAAAAAAATTACTGCTATTGATTCAGCTTCGCATTCAGGAAATTGAGTCACACAACAGATAAAAAAACTTCATTGAAGTCATTCATACATTCCTTGAACAGACTAGAGACAACCCCTCCACGAGGACTTGGCTGATATCTTAATAGCTAAGACCACTTTACCATCAAGAGCTCCAAGTTGAACTTTTCTCACTTTTTTGATTTTCCTGATATCCCCACTTTCCCTGCCTCCCAGGTCTGCACAGATCTGCTGACATTTCTGTCTTTTTTTTCATCTTGCCTTTCCCTCACCCTGATGTAAGCTCTGGCTTTGAATGACTGATTATTTGTGAACACCTTTAATGGAGATACATCTGGGGTTTGTGTTCCTGCCAAGAACTAGCCTAAGGGCTTGGACAGTGAAAGAAAAGAGTCAAGGAAAGTACATTAAAGTAGCCACGACATACAGGAAAAAAACCCACTGCTTTTTTCAGATCTTTCTGATGGGAGGCCTAACCTATTTAAACCCTTATTTTCTGATGGCTAAAAGAATAAAAAATAAACCACATTGATAAAAGTTTTGTGTCTCTTGTCATTTTCAATCAAACTTCACATTGTTTTCCGAAGAGATCATAAATGACAAAAAGGTTTGGGTTGGGCCTTGAAATTAAAATTATATATAATGTTGTGTGTATAAAATACATAATGAAATTCTGTGCACACCAAAAACATACAAAAATGTTGTCACATTTTGCGCAACAATTTCTGGACAAATATTATCCCAAAGTTGCTTACAAGGCTAATGAATACAATTTCAAGTTTAAAAAAAAAATAAAAGGAGAGAAGGAGATTGAAAAGAAAATAAAGAAATAGGACATGCTGATGGAAATATTTTGAAAGGAATTAATGAAAAGCATCTCTAGTACCCCCATTTCTACAGCTATGCAGTTTGTTCTAATCTCGTTCAGAGATGCAGTGAGGAGAACGAGGGTACATACTTTTTAGTGTTTTCTAAAAGTTATTGGTTAATATTTTTCTTTCCTGGAACCATGTACAGTTTTCAAGACTGCAAGGGGAACTCATATTACAGGCAGAGAGATAAGAAAAATACTTGTAATAACACCCTATAAACCCTCCGTAAAATGTTTCAAAAATAAGGCAGGCATCTGAAGAGCAACTGCAGACAGAAACTTTGTAATGCGACTTTACACAACCTCATAATCCTCCATGGAGGAGCGAGGAGACTGTTCACCTTAAGGATGGATGGTAAACTCCAGGGAGCTTTTCAGTTCCCCTCCTCCCACAGACAGTATTCTTCGTTTCCCATTAGAAGAAAAGTTAAAAGGTGAGGACTAAAAGGGAGCTATAGCAGTGTTATACCAGACCCCCTAATCGTAAATAATTGGGGAACTATCTCTAAACACCACCTCTTACTTTCTCTTGGACTCAACAGCTTTGGCCACTTTTCATATGCACATCTGAGACAAGTCTAAAGAGTAATTCCCTGTATGTATGGCAGTCTAGAGAGTCATTCTTCTCTGCTCAAGCCTCTAGACCTGCCATGCCCCTAGGATGGTCAAGGGACACAAACTGTCCTAATGCTAGAGTAATACCAGGAATTCTGGGGAAGACTATGGACGCACACAATCTAATCTCCAGGTACAGCTAGTGGCTAATTTTTAGAAAGTTAATGTAAATATAGGGCACTTGTAGAGAGATCCTTCTCTAGCGAACTTTCTCAGTTCTTCGCAATCATTTTAACAACTTTCAGAGTCAATTTTTTAATTCAAGTACTTATCTTAATAAATACTTACTAATTTTGTTGCTTTTTTCCTCCATGGACAAGCGTAGCTCAAACAGGAGAGGCCACAGAACCTGTGCTTTACATTGCTTTAGGAAGATATCCACAGGAAAGGAGAAATTTGATGTGTGACATCTGGTCCAGCACAGAGTGGTCATTCTTTCCCTTGCTATCACAACCAGCCATTAGTTACTTCCTTGCTCCTGGGCAATTCAAAGATCACTTAGGGGCAACATAATCTAAACATTTCTTTGGGGTACAAAGAAGGTTAAATATCTCCCACTCAAATTATTAAAAAAAATTATTACCCAGAGATTTATCCATACATTCATATTTCAATTAATGATGTTAATAAAGTCAAAGGTTAACGCTAACAAAGGTTAACAGTTTTTAGTTAAATAACATGAATTAAGCTAGTATCAAGGACTTCCAGCTTAGTCTCTCTCTTTAGTATCAGAATTTAAGCTAGAGCAATTCTCAGGTGTTAAGTGCTTTTGTATAAGAGGCAAATTAACTGTGTGCTTTGGGATGGGAAATGGGGGATTGTGGTTAGTTCATCTCTGCCACTGTATCCTCCTCATGGTCTTCCCCTGCTGCAGCATGAGGGAATGTGGGTCCTTCCCATGGGCTGCAGTTCTTCAAGAACTGCTCCAGCATGGATGCTCTCTATGGGCTACAGTTCTTCAGGAAGAGGCTACTCCAGTGAGTGTCTCCCATGGGGTCACAGAACTTGCCAGAAATCCTGCTCCAGCATGGGCTCCTCTCCATGGGCTGTAGTTCCTTCCAGGAAGCCTTCTCCTGTGTGGGCTCTCCATGGGCAGCAGGTCTCCACGGGCTGCAGCTTCCTTCACGTCACTTCTACCAGCTGTGGCAAGGGATCCCTCCCTGGATTGAAAGTGGATCTCCATTCCACCATTACCCTCCGTGGCTGCAGGTGGATCTCTGGTCCACTGTTACCTCCATGGCTACAGGGGCACAGCTGCCTCTCCATGGTCTGCACCATGAGCTGCAGAGGAATTTCTGCTCCGGTGGCCTGAAGCACCTCCTCCCCCTCCTTCTTCACTGACCTTGGTGTCTTCAGGGTTGTTTCTCCCACATTTTTCTCACGCCTTTCCTTCACAGCTGCCGTGCAGCATTGTTTGCCTTTTCTTAACTGTTTTTCCAGACCCGAGTCACTGATGAGCTCAGCTTTGGCCAGTGGGATGGTCATTTTTAGAGCCAGCTGGAACCGGCTCTGTCCAACAGGAGGGCTGTTTCTGGTGTCATCTCACAGAATCCACCCTTGCAGACCCTCCACTGCCAAAATCCTGCAATGTAAACCCATTACAATGACAAGAAATGTATCTAGGAACTCGAGAACCATCTGTTATGACCCAGGAAAAAGACCTTGAAGCTACAGCTAAGCAGCTTTGATATCATGAGCTTAAACTGCAGTACAGTCAAAAATCCCTAAAACTTTAGGTATCAGACAATGCAAAGAATGTCCTTTAGCCACTATAAAAACTTGGTGTGCCTTGGGTATTATGTGTTTCTTGCCTGAGCATCCCAGTGTGGTTAAGGAAAGTATAGAGAATTGTAGATAAAATTGCAAAGGGAGTGGAGTCTTACAAGGACGGATGCCTTAAAAAAAGAGAGACTATAAAGCCTAGGACCCTTCAGTTTAGAAGGGATAAGGCAGAGAAGGGAAATTATTCAATTTTACAAAATCAGAAAGGTGGTAGACAAGGTGAATGTAACAAATCCCACAATGCTGGAGTTGGGAAAACTCAATAAAACATGGTCAACTAGGTTAAAGAAAGTACTTTTTATACAGTTGGTAGTGAAATTCTGTAGTTTGTTGCCACAGAATAGAGGCAGACAGGATCAGAAGTTCAGAGTGAAATTAAACAAATTGATGGACAGCAGGTCCATAAATGGATACTAAAAAGATTAGGCAGAGACAGACTCTCTAGCATTCCTAATGCATCATGTCCAGAGAACACAATGGAACGAATGACAAAAAGCAGCCAGACACATGTTTTTCCTACATATCACCTCCTATTGCCTCTGTCACAAAGAATATGGGGCTAGACAGACGATTGTTGTGAGCCAGAAGATGCTCCAAGGTGCATCTGCATTGTCTTTGCATCACTCAGGCACCTGCAGCTGTACCTCTCAGCCAAAAAATCTGGATTGAACTTCAGTCTTTTAGGCAATCCTTCAGTGCTGAAGGGCCAGAAACACAAAAGACTGGGAATTTCGCCTGCATCAGGAAGGTATAATCACAAAAGGAGACCATGGATATTTTCAGTTGTGATAGGAAGAGGAAAAGAATCAATCCCCAATGTGGGTCTCTTTGAGCACACGTTAGAAGAAATTGATCTGAAACAGGCAGAAGGAGTAACAGAAACATCATCATGGTTTTTCTAGATGAGGAATTAATGCTTTCTCTCCACTAGACAGTGGGGGACAGTGTTTATCCCTGAGCCAGCTCCAGTCTGCAAAGTCCATGTGAAGCAGGGAAGTATGCATAGATACCAGCGTGGCTGCGTAGGCATAGAGGAACATTTCTGTTATTAAATTGTTCCTCTCTAGCAGACTAATTAATGCACTGATTAGAGTCAGCCATGGAGCTTAAACAGACTCTGTCAATTTAAGGGCTTCTACACTACACTTTTTCAACCAATAAACAGTCCTAAAAACACAAGGAAAACCAAAAAGAAATCAAAGTCCATGTAGAGCAGAGCTGTGAAAGGAAGCCACACCACTGACACAGAAATACATATCCATGTCCAATTTCCCCATAGCTGGCCTCCTTTGTATTCTGTCCAGATCTGGGAACATTAAACGAATGGGAATCACCTTTCTTTTGCAGCCCCGAGATTTTCTTTCTTGGCTTTCACCTAAGCTTTTTATTGTAAAATAAAATAAACTTTCTGGCAACAGTAATTTCTCATTTCCAAGTAGACTATGTATTGCAGCATTATAAACAAATACATAAGGTATCTGGCAACTGTATCTAAAATTGTGGATATGTGACAGCTGAATGTCTTTACACATTTGTGTGTAAACCTCAAAATGTTGATTTTTCTCTCTCCCTAATTTAGGCATTACATGCCTGCCAGAACTCTTGATGCCATGGGCACTCTGAAGTTCAACTTCAAAATGACTTCTTAGCAAAAACTTTTTGAACAAAGTGTTTAAAACAATATTGTTCCCATAAATTTTTCTTAGAAGAAAAAAAAAAGATGTTTTAGAACATGATTTTGATGATTTCTGAAATATGTTTACAGTAGATGAGTAAAAGCAAAGTCTACATAAAGCCCATAATTACAAGAGACAGACCTGTGAGTATACCGCATGTTGAAGGGAATTCAAGAAGACCACTTCGCCTAATAGCCAGTGCTTTTCAATAAAGGTATTCATATCTCCTAATACATATAATTATAAAACAATTCAAGTTGCAAGTGACTTCTGGAGGTCCAGAACAAATCCATCTACATTCTCCTCCTCCGAGAACAGCATAGCTCAGCTCATCTTCTGAGTCCAAGCAGAACAGATGTATCAGAGAATCTGATTTAACAGAAATAGTTGCATGTCAGTAGCATGAATTCCCTGAACTTTAGCCTCAAAGAGAGGTGAGGAAATGTGTGTGTCAAAGTGAGAATGATCCGGGACATATACTGCATACTGTGGTATCTTTTTTTTATTTTTTTTTTCCTTAGCATTTGCAGGAACATGAAAGTGAATCACTGTGCTTGTTCAAATGGCACGGAATCTAAAAGCAATTTGTGGTGACAAGGTCACAAGGGCCAAGTGGAGGCTTTTTATAACTCTGCAGAGGGCTGGTGAGTATATCTATATTGTATACACACAGTGAGAAATATGAAATATTTTACTGTTAATGATACAGACACAGAAAAAAAAATACATTCAACTCTACAGACGGTAACGTGTGAAATGATACTGAATTTTCTAGGCAACCTAAGTATTTGCAGGCTTGTTAAGAGGGGTCAAGAGCAGCAGAGCAAGGACACAATTTATAAGAACAGAACAGGAATAAGACACATGAGAAAAGATTCATACCTGGTTGAATCGTAGATTCCAAATCAAACAGAAAAAAGACAGCGGAAGGACAACCTCCAAACACTTTAGTGATTTTTAATACTTATTAGAATTTGCCAGATTTGTTTTAAATGTTAATAACAATTTGCATACATATTTATTCAGTTAAAATAAAGTGGACCAAAGTCCATTAAGATCTACAGAGTGATTCATAATTATTTCTCAGGTTTTTTGGTCAGACACCTGTTTAATCAAAAAAATGTTGCACAGCCAGAATAGCTTGCTGCAGCTGAGCTAGGACAGAGGTGAAATCTGGAGGAATGACACTAAAATGGTATCTTAACTTCTGAAAAGTCCCTCTCATGCCCTTCACACAGCAGAAACCTGACTTCACTTGATGTTCTCTTTAGCAATGCACCCCACAGATTCCAGTCCATCTCTACCTCAGGAAGATGAAGCTCTTAGTGAACACAACAGCTTTTGGATGCATTGTTCCAATACACACGGGTATCACAAGCCTGAATTTTCCAATATTGCCCTTTCCTCAGGAGAACAGCTCCCCATGTAGTGACCATTTGGCCAATTAAGGTTAACAATCAACAATTAAATGGCTGCATTTCTGGGGGATTATAATTAGCGGTTGCAGCGTGACTCTTTGAGATATTTATAAAAGTGATCATAGTCATAAATCAGACTCTTTGGAACCACATTCATTGTGTTGTTAATTTGAGCTTCATATGTAAATCGTATAGAAGATTTGGTTATACTTCAGGTTTTATTTTAAGTCTACACACCATGCAGCACAGTTGTGTGCTGGGTTGTGTCTAATTCTTCGGTTTTATAGTAACATATGGTCCTAAACTATTCTCGTCAACTGTTATCACCTTCTTTTAGGAATCTTTGCAGAGTCCAAACCCAGATGAATATATATGCTGAAGCTGAATACAATCCAGATAGCATCTTGTGATAAGGGATTAAATTCTTGTCTCTGGATGAGAAAAGTCCCTTCAGTAGAGGAAGGTGGCTCAGAGGAAGTAAAACTAAAGAGGCAGAGAAAAAAAAAAAAAAAGCCAATTCAATTATTACAACACACTGACATATCATTTACTGAGAATGAAGATCCCAGAAGACCAGAGATGGTGTTCCTTATATATTCTGTGGAGACTCTCAGGAACAAGCAAATACCAGTCATCCACTAACTTCCATTAGGGGCAATAAAGCACACAGATCCACTTTGGGGTTCAGACACCCACTTTGTAGTGTGGGAAGGTGTTAATGGCAATGAAGAGAGAGAGACATGCTCAGGAAAGTTTGTAAGCCGTCCCTGGTATGAAGAAGATAACTTCAGTAGGTGTAAATCAGCTAAGCATGACTGAAGTCTCCACCAGCTACAAATCTGGCTTAGTGATTCCGCTTGTGATTCATTAAGACAAATTGGCAAGTTTGAAGGCTTTATTTTGAAGATGTGTCAGTAAGAGGAAGGAGTGATTTTATCTGATGCTCTGCAATTATTGACTAATTTTAGGTGAGAAAAGGCTTTTAGAGTCGATATGAGTGCCATTATTCTGCACAGAGTTTTACTAATTTCAAAGTTTGGAAAGGCACTAAACCTTCAGCATATTGGAAATTTATTTTTAAAAGTGCCTCAGAGTATATGATTCCTCCTCCTCCAAACAAGATGAATTAAATGAAGAACCTGTTGGACATCCATCATTAGAATCTCTTAGAGGGAACAGTCAGTGAATACGTCATTGATTCCTAATGCTGCAATATTTGCATCCTCAAAATATTCTAACACAGGGTGGGGGAGCTTTCAGATATTGTGGAACCTGAATAGTTCATTCACTGAAATTAAGAAATAGTGATGTCCATTAAATGAATGAAAAGTTAGATACATGCCATCTGTTCTTTTTCTCTGGTCATAGCCTAACAAATAACAAGAAAAGGTAAGAAATTACTAGCTGGTAAATTCACTAAAAATAGATCATCCCTTCTCTGGAACAGAAAGGTTGAGAATTTGCTAGGTCTTATTTGTTAAGGTCCTGATCTGGTCAGGGACTGAGTCAACTCAACCCTATTTGGAAAACCCTGCAAACTATAAGCCCTTGTAAAAAGTCTCTCTCCATTTTTCTTATAAGCCCCCTTAATATATTGAAAGGCTGCAATAAGGTCTTCCTGGAAAAACGAGTGGTTCAGAGAAGCCCTCTGTTCTTGTTAAGGATGGAATCTTAGCACTGTGTTTTTCCTAAGTTCTTATACTTGTATTCAAGCTTTTGTGGATCCTGCTCTGACTCCTTATGTTAATTAGAAAATGACACTCAATTTCCTTCCTTTTACTTTAATTAATGTATTTTTTCTTCTGCAACATTTGAACACTCACGAAGGCAAGGGAAACTACACATTATGTCATCTGGATGCAATAGATGTTGATTTTAAAAGGGGAATGAGTAGTTTTTGACAGAATGGGTCTTTGGAGGTAGGGATGAACTACGATCTAGTTGCTGCTTGAAATTCCTGTTCTGGAGTGGGCTGCAGGCCCAAGAAGAGTTCAGAAATGATTCCTTTTTGCAAATTTTTCTTACCAGATGCTATCATTTGGTGCCTCACTTCATCTTTCCCATCCTGGTAAGTATGGCCCAGGTTATGAGGCTGATACTTGTTTTGGAGGGAAAAATAAATTTAAACAGTCTTTCAGTGGATGGCAGCTGAAATTCATGGGCATCTTTCAAGTGTTTGGAGTATTTGGAAGAGCAAAGTTATAAAGGTCTCATTGTGAAGGAGAAAATACATAACATACACTACTGTAGCGTTTTGAGTCTGAGGGTCTACAACATCACTGAACTAATATGCAGCTGATTGCTTTGTCTGTATGTGCAATTATATATATGTCAGGTTTTTTAAATGTTCATTTATCATCCGAGTAATAGAGTACACTTCTTACCTGCCAGGGATATATACTCAAGAACATTTGGTTTCAGTGGTTTTCAGGTTGTCCAGCAGAAATACGAAAAATGGAAAAGTAGTTTCTATAATATTTAAGACAGATTTCTCTCTAAAGACAGCAGATGGTCACTTCCCTCTGGTGCTGATATTGCTTTTGACTGTTTTTCAGATATGCTTACACATACATCAAAAAGACACAAAATGCAGAAAAGTTACTCAAAAATCAGAGATGCTGCCAAGTTCCAGCTGAAGTTGAGTGTTTATCAACTTCACTCCAGCTAACTGTGCCTCAATGTTTTCAATTGTTGGGTTTTCTGACAGAACTGGCTGGAGAGTGAAACCATGGGAAGTTACAAAGGGAGACCTGAAGGTGTACTGATTTCTAGCAGAGGAGCAGGATGTTAAGAAAGATGGTGTTAAGAAAGTAGTATGGAAGGAAGGATGCAACCTCTTACCCAGGTTCAGCCAGGACAATATGACTGATCATAGTCTGCCTTCTAGGTGAGACACACCACCCAGCTAGCAGCACTCATTATCCCTCATCTCGGCTTGGTGCTGGCCATCTCAAAATGAAGGGGACAATTAAAGTTTTGGTATCTTCACAACTCCTATTCTATGTGCTTAATTGCTAGGACAGCTGAAGTCAAGCAGCCAGTGAAAACCACAGAAATCAGTCTCCTGTCAGACACAATGGAAACCTTGATCTCCCTGCTTTTAATCACACTGTGGATTTCTACACCTCAACTTTGGTCTTTCTTCTACAGCCAATGGAACAGAACAGTCCTGTTGAGGGTGCAGTCAGTCTGATCTGTTTTATAGATCTATTTTAGGGTGAGATGAATCATGTCTTAGACTTCACTAAGTTGATTGACTCACTCTCCATTCACTATAAAGAAAGCTTGTGGTGGGACATAGTTCAGATGTAGACACCTACACTGCAAATATCTACGTTTCTGTAAACGACTCCTCCATCTGGTTATGAAATCAGTCAGAAGGAGTCAGTACCTAATGAAAGCTTTCTCGAAGGTATTATGACCTCCTTTTAATTCTGCCTATATCACACACTTGGATCGTGAAAACTGAGGGTGATAAGTGCTCCAGAGAATTCACTTTTCCTCTGACCTAAAGAAACAGAGCAATCTTCAGTCTGCAATCACATCCTTTGTGTGCCATTCATATGTCTGCAGATTTATGCCATCCTTGGTTTCAGCCACTTCTTTTCCACGTTGAAGATGTCTACTCTGCTCAGTCGTTCCTCAGATCCAAGTTGTTGCTGAGATTTTATCATCTTGTTGCTCTGCTCTAAGCTTTTCCTAGTTTTAACACAAATAGAATTACACACAGTTCTTTCTAAAGTCTTTTGCCTGTCCTCCCTACCTTCCTTTAATCTGTTATTTTGGAGACTCTCTTGAAATATCTACTTGCAGACAGCCCGTGGGGTAATTTTAAGGGGAGTAGAAAGTGGCAAAGAGCCAATATACACCATGGATGTCACACAAACAGAAATGCGGTTAGAAAAGAATAATACATGGGTCCACGTAACTGTGCATGCATTATTTCTGTAGCATTGTTACTTTGTCAGAATACTCACTGTCAATACAGGCTCCCAGTCAGAGACTTGGGATGATAAATTGGAAAGCCATTTCAGGAACAGCTTGTTTCTCTATGTTTGTTTGTCTCTGAATATTCCCTTCCTGATCATCAGGTTAATGGCTTTGGAATCAAGGTTTTTGCTACAATAATGGGAGGATTAAGGGGAGATATTTCATAAAAATTGATCCATGGCTTCAAGCTTTTAAACCACCAATTCTTCATCAGCACAGCTTCTAGGATGACAGGTTCCAAAGCTGTCTAACTGTCTGCATGAGAATAAAAAAGAGCAAGCTAAGGGAAAAAAATCAGGGAACAAGCTCATTTAAACATCCTTAATGTTTGTATGTGGAGAACCAGTAAACTGGTAGGGCTTGTTGCGATTGAAGGGAGATTCAGCATGTCCCCAGAGAGGAGCTCCTCTTGGGAAGTGGCAAAAAGGGTGCGGAGAGTTAGGCTATTTATTATTATCTTTGGATCCAGGGTTCAATAGGAGTCAGAGCCAAGTTCCAGATGGCAGCTGAACTGACAAGGTCAGTTCATTACTCCATGTGAGACAGAAGCTCCCAAACCAGCCTTCTCCATACAGACATCATGAAATGAACGAGACACGAAGCTGCAACTTCTCTGACAGCAGTGAGCTGATTATGTTTTTGAAGTTTTCATGTCTTATATCTGATTACAGAGAATATCATAAAGCATAATTAGGCTCCCAGAACAAGTAGAGACCTACATCTACGTGTCCATGGTTTGGAGCTGACATCCATCCCTGCTGACAGCAAAGGAATATAAATTGAGGGAACCCACGTTAAGTGCTGGGTGGGTGTTGTACCAAAACTTTCTCATATGACAAGGGATTCTCCTGCCTCAGTACCTGAATTTTTTTTATCCCCCTTATATACACATAACCTATTCTGTTCTTTGCTCTGACTTGTCTTCCTTTTTTTAATCAACCTCTCTGTGATTCTGTTTTTCTCCAATCCATTCATGCCTCTTCCTCTTTCTTCTAAGAGATGAGCACCACCAAACCATTGGACAAGTCCTGGAAAATAGTTTTTTCTGGTTTTCTAGTAGGAATTATACAGAAAGGGAACCTGCAACCCCACTGATGTTCATGTAGAGATTGTGGGGACCTACTGACTACTCGGGGGAAATGGAGTACCTGGCAGCTCTCTTCTACTCATGTGGAGCTAAGAAATTGTCTGAACATCATGAATTTTCAGCGGACTTTCGGGTAAATGACATACATCTGAAGCAACAGCAAGACTCCTGCCAACTTCTAAGCCCCTACGAAGGTTGCAAAAATCTGTTAGAAGTAAAGCAAACCTTTTTCTTTTTTAGTGTTAAAAAAATAATACATTTTTCCCTAACCTCCTTACTGAAAATTGTTATTGTATTCCCAGGGGAAAATCTGAAATACCGTCCAGACAGAGTCAACAAGACAAAACTTTCCATCTTGAGGCAGAGATCTAGGGAAGAAAAAAAAACAACAGAAACCCCCCAAAAAACCAACCCAAAACCTGCACACTAAACACAAAAACCTTAGAAAGATACTAAGAAACTCAAATACAGTACATGTAGTAATGGGTTGAATGACCTTAAGCATGTGTTTCCTATAAATCGATCCATTAAGCTTCTCTCAAATGTGGCTAGCATATAGCCCCCCCAAATAAATATTTAAAATGTATTAAATTTTCAGTTAACTTAAATGTATAAAGCAAAAAGCAAACCCTCACTTTCCAAGACATGGAAAAAAACACCCCGAGTGGAATATATAACATCTCTAACTGAATTATAGAGAAACCTGGAACCAACACAGAGCTATTTGAAGCAAGCTGACACATTGTTCAAGATGTAAGTCAAATTACTGGAGGCAAATATATTTATGTGAAAGGAAATCAGAACATTTCCATTAGGAATTAAGAGCATGGAATTAATAGCAGGGATAAGTAATGTCGATTTGGTTTCATTTACTTAGCAAGGAGCAGCAACTTCTATTTTATTCCATCACAGCAGGGTCATTAATAGCGACTTTTTAACTCTACATAGGTTTTTTTTAGCCTGTTGAGACATCCTAGGGATTCTCAGCTATTTTCAAAATTATTTTGACTAATTGCATTAGGCCCCATGTTGGAATCTTAAATAAATTGTAAATAACTAGCGTTTTTATGTAAGGGTATAACACACTTCTATTTCCAGACCTTATCTAATGATACTTGGTTGTTGATGTTTTATTAATAACAGCAGCTGCAGCAGTAATTCACTGATTCATAATGATTTCAAGGGAGATACTTGATGCATACTGAGAGTTCTGCCTTCATCTCTTTGATGACGCCGACGCTGTCAATTAATGCATGCCCATTCTCATAGCTTTATCCACCCCGTCTTGCATCGCCAGCACCCAGGGACGGAGGACAGCTCTATATAGAGATTAAAAGCCTCCTCACAACCCATTTCATCCTCTCATTGACACAGTCTGGATGGGTCTTCACAAGCTTTGTATACCATCCAGATTGCACAGAAGAAACTGGCTTCTCTTTGTCCCAAAGTGAATCAATTGGACCAGAGTTCCAGCCAGGCTGCCAGCTAGCAATGAGAAGAGCAGAGACATGAGCTCAGGATGCCCAAATCTGCTCTGATATTTACTCTTCTTTAAGAAGGAATAAGTTTTCTTAATTCTCTTCAGAACAGCAGAGAGGATAACAATCACTTTCTTTCTCCATTTCCCCTGCATTTCTTATACTGCTTATGGCATAGGTGCCCTGATAGGCACAGCATCCTAAAAGAGGATGTGGTTGCACAAAGCAATGTACAAATTGGATTTTCATCACAGCTAGGTCACCCATGATTTTCTTAAATGCATTGAAGAACAGCAATGGTCACTTTCATGAGCTATATGCTGTAAAGGAAGTTCTTAGTCTGTGACTGGATCTGTAGTAGTACAAGTGTACACACAAAAAAATCAACAAAGAAACAAGCAAACAAAACTTTGCAATAGAGTTTGTTAAATAATAGAGTACACAGCAGCTCTGCATATGCATGGCACACTCGCATATGACCCTGTCCTGAATCTTTCTTTCTCCTGAACTTTTGTGAAGGGGGAAAACTGCCAACACAATTAAAATTTTGGCTCCTGTGTCATTCTTGTTCCTTTTCCAAGGGGCAAACTTCTAGCCTAATCAGAATTTTGTCTGCTACTGCTATTGAAAACGTAATTTCATAAACAAGTCTCCTTCCCAGGAGAAAGGAGAAAAGGCTGATGGGCCACAGATATGTAAGGTCATCTCAATCAGCATTGTAGTGCATACTGGAAGCAGTGATCTTTTCAGCAAGTCAGGGACTTTGAAAATTGCTTTACCATGCACCAGGAAGGGAATAGCATTTGAAGCAGAGATGTTTTGCCTACTCAGAATAAAATGAAAATCTTCCTGTAAATGCATTCCAGGTAAGCTTAAAAACTCATTTCAGAAAGTCCTGCTGGTTAAAGAAAAGTGGAAATTCCTGCCTTTCTGATCCTCTGAGCTGGTACCATTTAAAACAATTGGAGAACACAGCTTTCATTTCAGTGATCAGTCTCAGTGGTGCTCAGGTTGGGTGAAAGGCTCATATTTACAATGGAAAAACATGCAAGGGTTTTTTGAGCTTTGTCTAGCTGCAAAATCTCCTTACTTATTATGCATCTTGTTATAAAGATCTTCTGAGTGGCTCTGATTCTGTACATGCTAAGGATCTTCATCTTACATTGTCTCCAGTAGCTCAAAGGCTCGGAACTGAAAGGCAGACTGTGATGCTTTAAGAGGCATAGGAGTGCCTAGCTGAATGTGCAAAAAAATGGATAATTTGCCATGGGATTTCAGCATGTCCTGCACCTAATTCTGGCACTGTGCCTGTGAAAGATGGAGTTTCTCAGCTCAAGTATGAAACAGAAAAAATTAAACTTTGCAAGGAAATTAGTTTTAACTGCTCCTCCTTAACCATCATCTCAGACAAAATTTCTTCTACACGCAGAAAACAGGCTAGTTGGGAAATTCCCTCCTACCTGAGACTACAAGAAATTAAATCACTTTCAGCAGCACCTCTTCAATTGGATACCCTGCATAAGATCTTCACAAGAGAAGCCAGTAAAGGACTGTTTTGATACACCTGGAAAGAGCACGATTACTTCCTACAGCAGCTGCTAAATTCCAGATGTGTCCATGGAGAGCCCAGGCGGGAGCAGGGTGTTCCTGAAGGGCTGCAGCCCGGGGAAGGGCCCGCGCTGGAGCAGGGAGACTTGTGAGGAGGGAGGAGCGGCGAGAGGGGCTGTGAGGGACCCACTGCAACCCCCATCCCCACCCCTGCGCCCCTCTGGGGAGAGGAATGGGGAGTGAAGAGGGGAAGACGAGACTGGGAAGAAAGGGGGTGAGGCGAAGTTTTTTTTTAATGGTTGTCTTTGTTTTTTCACCATCCAACTCTCCTGTTGAGGAGGGACAGTGATAGAGCAGTTCAGTAGACATCTTGCAGCCTGTGAAGATTAACCCACCACAACAAGATTTGAGAAATAATCACTCTAACATCAGTAAGGTTGCATTCATTGCAAAGAGATTCACATCTTTGCAGTTAGAGGAGACTGAGGAAGATCTAACTCTTTAAAATAATAATTTTGTCTCATCAAGGACTTGAATGACATCTTGTTGCCATTGTCACAAACATTCCAGTTGTAAGTCCCTGGGCTGGAAGGCACAAAAGGATCTGAACTAGTTGCAGAGATGACCTAAAACTTAGAGGGGAAAGTTGTCATTCCACTGCCTTCAGTTGGCCTTGGATCAAATTCCCCTTCACATACTCATATCTCCCCAGAGATGCCCATTGTCCTCACAGGTTATGTGCCATATTGAGTAAAATTTTTTCTTGCTTGAGGCCCCACAACATAAATAACAATACTAATTTAATGGAGCCTTAGGGAAGTGAAGAATTATGGCAAAACGCATCAAGGTTTGTAGAGAAAGCAAGACTCTCAATTTTCATTATGTCGTCAAAACCCAACATCTTAAATTTATGTTTAGGTATATTGAAAGGAATAAATGCATTTTATTTCATAATTAATGCTGGCCTTGAGCAAGAAAGTTTGGGAAAATTCAAAATTTTCCTGCTATATAAAAGGCACTGAAGTTGCAGCTGGTAGAGCTTTTTGACTCCTACTTTATGAGGCTAGAGAGGAATCTCAGATGTGAACCTGTTGACATATTTCTAGCAGTTGTAATTTATGACTGTGGCTCCCTCGTCTACACTGCTCCTTCAAAGCGATCTGCTGTAATAGATGTGCTGCTGAAAGCACAGACCTCTGATGATGTATTACTTACCCTCTAAAGGTTGTCACAAGAGGGCCCTTGAAAAAGGAATATTTTTGTAGTTCTCTAAAATAGGCATATTCAGTTTGGGTTCAGAAAGTAATTTGGTAGTGTTCTTTCCCCTTCTTTGTATATTTTTGTTTGAAAGAGACAGCATCAACAGCTGCTTTAAAAAAAAAAAAGAATTCCTATGAATTGGCTTATAGGACTGTCCCGGGTTAAGAAGAGACAGAGTTAACTTTCTTCATAATAGCTAACCAGAGGCTGTGTTTTGGATTTGTGCTCAGAAGAAAGCTGATAAAAAGTGATGTTTACGTGGCTGCCAAGGTTTTCAGCTTCTCTGGCTGTCTGCAGACCGGGGAAGCTGGGAGTGAGCACAGCCCCAGTTACTAGCCCAGGATTTGATCTTCAGTTCGGGATTGAGACCCAGAGTGGCCAATAATCTATTCCATAACATACACATCATGCCCAGTATATACGTGAGGACCCTCTGGAAGATCGGCCTTTTTTTGGTTCCGGATCTCTTTTTCTCCGGGTCATCTCGCTCCAGGTGGTCGCTCTCCCAAGGCCTTCCCCCCTCCACCCCCGTCAGTTCTCAGTCTGGGATGCTCAGACTGTTATCTCTGCTCCGTGAGCGCAGTTTTGGGACTCTCCCTGCTCCAGGATCATTAGCCAGGAACAGGCTGAGCCTTGGTCATCGGGTGGGGGGGCAGTATCACTGTGTATCACTCATTTGTATATTTGTATATAGTATTATTTTCAATATTATTGTAGTTTAGTTATTAAATTGTTCTTATCTCAACCCACGAGTCCTTTTTTCCCTTTACCCCTTTAATTCTCTCCTCTATCCCCGGGTGGGTGAGGGAATTGCGTGAGTGGGTGTGTGGTTTGGCCCCCAGCCAAGGGCAAACTCATCACAAGGACATGTTTTGCTATCTAACTATATGCTCCATGTACTGTTTTTCCCTCCTTCCAGAACTTGGAGACTAGACAGTAGTATTCTAGTCCCAACGAGTGGGCTAGTTTAAGTGTTAAGACAGAAGATTCTGTTAATAAACTTCAAATCCCCATCTTTGTCAAAGCAGATCCTGGTTGCACAGCATAATGAAAAAAAAATCAAAAAGAAACCACAAAAATCCACAAAAACCCACAAAAACCAACCCCAATCCACAAAGATAGCAAGTAAGTATTCACTTCGGTGAAACATCTAATTTTATAGACGTGGGAATTCAGACATGTATGTCAATACTCTGTTTCAGCATTTTAGGATTTTTACAGTGACAAGGGAAGGCAAATCTCAGGCCTCTTTTTAGCCTAGTTTTTTTTCTCCTTCTCCCACACTGTCTACATCCAGCAGTTACTTCAACCCACCTTCCAGAACTGGTTGTAGGAGGTGAACCTAGTCTTTTAACTCAGCTCCAACTTTCATGCATGTGGTCAAGAAAAGCAGTATCAGGGTTCACCACAACCACACAGCTGCACCGTGAGATGTGGCGAGTTCATCTCTTCCCAAACAGTGTAGATACTTTTCTCCTGCAGTAGAGGTAGTGTGAAAAACAGCAAAAAGGACAGCAAGGCAGCAGGCATGGGGACAGACAGCACATTGCTGTCAAAACCATCCTCAAATCTCTTCATCTCACCACATGGAACTGTTCTTAGAGGCTCCAAGGACGGTTTGGTGTTTAGTTGAATATAAAGCTTAAATTTGATAATG
>NW_010107872.1:0-270 GCF_000699245.1 Pterocles gutturalis
TGGGGGCCAGTGACACTGGGACTGGGGACAGTGGCACCGGGAGCTGGAACTGTGGCACCAGGATCGGGCCCCATGTCACCAGAATTGGTGACTGTGACGGTGGGAATGGCGACAGTGTCACCAGGATCGGGCCCCATGTCACCAGGAGCTGGCACTGTGGCACCAGGATCAGGCCCCGTGTCACCAGGATTGGGGACAGTGACACTGGGATTGGGGACAGTGGCACCAGGACCTGGCACCATGGCACCAGGCTGCGGTCCCCTTGCCCCT
>NW_010107872.1:386-620 GCF_000699245.1 Pterocles gutturalis
GTGGCACCGGGAGCTGGCACTGTGTCACCAGGATTGGGCCCCGTGTCACCAGGACTGGGGACAGTGGCACTGGGAGCTGGCACCATGTCACCAGGATCGGGGACACTGACAGTGGGAGTGGGGACGGTGGCACTGGAAGCTGGCCCTGTGTCACCAGGATTGGGGACTGACACTGGGATTGGGGACAGTGGCACCAGGATCCGGCCCTGACCCCCTTGGCACCCTTCGCGCTGT